>NC_053022.1:534843612-534952357 GCF_003073215.2 Triticum urartu
AAATTGGCACTAAATCTTTGTATGATGAGCATGATTGCAATGTTGTTAGTATGAGTTCCTTGAATATCCATGATGCTAATGATATGCAAAGCCACAAGCTTGGGGAAGCTATGTTTGATGAAGATGATATTTTTGTCCCCCAAGCTTTGATGAGCAAATTTATTATGATGAAAGCATGCCTCTTATTTATTATGATTATATTGATGAAAGTGGAATTGGAGAGGTCATGACTTTATTTTGTGATGAATCCACTATTTCGGAAGAGGTTCCAATTGATTATGAGAACAAAGTTGCTATCTATGATGATTATTGTGATGACTTGTATGCTATAAAGAATAATGATATCTATGAAACTTGTCATCATGATTTTAGTTTTCAATTGGATTATGCCTCACATGATAGTTATTTTGTTGAGTTTGCTCCCACTACTATTCAAGAGAAGAAATTTGCTTATGTGGAGAGTAATAAAATTTGTATGCTTGTAGATCATGAAAAGAATACTTTAGGTGCTGGTTATATTGTTGAATTCATTCATGATGCTACTGAAAATTATTATGAGGGGGGAACTTATGCTTGTAGGAATTGCAATAATATCAAGTTTCCTCTCTATGTGCTTAAAGTTTTGAAGCTATGCTTGTTTTACCTTCCTATGCAAGTTGATTCTTGTTCCCACAAGTTGTTTGCTCACAAAATACCTATGCATTGGAAGTGGGTTAGACTTAAATGTGCTAGTCATATTCTTCACGATGCTCTCTTCATGTTTCAGTTCTTATCCTTTATGTGAGCATCGTTGAAATCATCATGCCTAGCTAGGGGCGTTAAACGATAGCGCTTGTTGGGAGGCAACCCAATTTTATTTTTATTCCATGCTTTTTGCTCCTGTTTAGTAATAAATAAATTATCTATCCTATGTTTTTGTTGTGTTTTTTGTGTTTAATTAGTGTTTGTGCCGAGTAGAACCGTTGGGAAGACTTGGGGAAAGTCTTTGCGATCATGCTGTAAAAAACAGAAACTTTAGCGCTCACGAGAATTGCTGCCATTTTTTATTGGAGAGTGATATTTAGTTAATTATTTTTTCAGATCATTAATAGATAAATTCCTCACGTCCAGAAATTTATTTTAGAATTTTTGGGGTTCCAGAAGTTTGCTTTAGTTACAGATTACTACAGACTGTTCTGTTTTTGACGGATTCTGTTTTTCGTGTGTTGTTTGCTTATTTTAATGAATCTATGGCTAGTAAAAGAGTTTATAAACCATAGAGAAGTTTGAATACAGTAGGTTTAACACCAATATAAATAAATAATGAGTTAATTACATTACCTCGAAGTGGTGTTTTGTTTTCTTTCGCTAACGGAGCTTATGAGTTTTCTGTTAAGTTTTGTGTTGTGAAGTTTTCAAGTTTTGGGTAAAGCTTCGATGGATTATGGAATAAGGAGTGGAAAGAGCCTAAGATTCGGGATGCCTATGGCACCCCAAGGAAATATTCAAGGACAACCAAGAGCCTAAGCTTGGGGATGCCCCGGAAGGGATCCCCTCTTTCGTCTTCGTTCATCGGTAACTTTACTTGGAGCTATATTTTTATTCGCCACATGATATGTGTTTTGCTTGGAGAGTCATTTTATTTTCTTTTTTGCTTGATGTTTGAATAAAATACCAAGATCTGAAATTCTTAAATTTTAGAGAGTCTTCACATAGTTTCATAATTATTCAACTACTCATTGATCTTCACTTATATCTTTTGGAGTAGTTTGTCTTTTGCTCTAGTGCTTCACTTATATCCTTTTAGAGCATGACGGTGGTTTTATTTTGAAGAAATAGATGAACTCTCATGCTTCACTTATATTATTTTGAGAGTCTTTAGAACAGCATGGTAGTTTATTTGGTTATGAAACTAGTCCTAATATGATGGGCATCCAAGAGGGATATAATAAAAACTTTCATATAGAGTGCATTGAATACTATGAGAAGTTTGATTCCTTATGATGGTTTTGAGATATGAAGATGGTGATATTAGAGTCATGCTAGTTGAGTAGTTGTGAATTTGAGAAATACTTGTGTTAAAGTTTGTGATTCCCGTAGCATGCACGTATGGTGAACCGTTATGTGATGAAGTTGGAGCATGATTTATTTATTGATTGTCCTCCTTATGAGTGGCGATAGGGGACGAGCGATGGTATTTTCCTACCAATCTATCCCCCTAGGAGCATGTGCGTAGTACTTTGTTTCGATAACTAATAGATTTTTGCAATAAGTATGTGAGTTCTTTATGACTAATGTTGAGTCCATGGATTATACGCACTCTCACCCTTCCACCATTGCTAGCCTCTCTAGTACCGCGCAACTTTCGCCGGTACCATAAACCCACCATATACCTTCCTCAAAACAACCACCATACCTACCTATTATGGCATTTCCATAGCCATTCCGAGATATATTGCCATGCAACCTTCCACCGTTCCGTTATTATGACACGCTCCATCATTGTCATATTGCTTTGCATGATCATGTAGTTGACATCGTATTTGTGGCAAAGCCACCGTTCATAATTCTTCATACATGTCACTCATGCATCATTGCACATCCCGACACACCATCGGAGGCATTCATATAGAGTTATATCTTGTTCTAAGAATCAAGTTGTAATTCTTGAGTTGTAAGTAAATAAAAGTGTGATGACCTTCATTATTAGAGCATTGTACCAAGTGAGAAAAGGATGATGGAGACCATGATTCCCCCACAAGTCGGGATGAGACTCCGGACGAAAATAAATAAATAAAAGAGGCCAAAGAAGCCCAAATAAAAAAGAGAAAAAAAGAGGCCATAAAAAAGAGAGAAAGGCCCAAATAAAAAATAAAAAATGAGAGAAAAAGAGAGAAGGGACAATGCTACTATCCTTTTACCACACTTGTGCTTCAAAGTAGCACCATGATCTTCATGATAGAGAGTCTCCTATGTTGTCACTTTCATATACTAGTGGGAATCTTTCATTATAGAACTTGGCTTGTATATTCCAATGATGGGCTTCCTCAAAATGCCCTAGGTCTTCGTCAGCAAGCGAGTTGGATGCACACACACTAGTTTCTTTTGTTGAGCTTTCATACATTTATAGCTCTAGTGCATCCGTTGCATGGCAATCCCTACTCACTCACGTTGATATCTATTGATGGGCATCTCCATAGCCCGTTGATATGCCTAGTTGATGTGAGACTATCTTCTCCTTTTTGTCTTCTCCACAACCACCATTCTATTCCATCTATAGTGCTATATCCATGGCTCATGCTCATGTATTGCGTGAAGATTGAAAAAGTTTGAGAACACCAAAAGTATGAAACAATTTATTGGCTTGTCATTGGGGTTGTGCATCATTTAAATATTTTGTGTGATGAAGATAAAGCATAGCGAGACTATATGATTTTGTAGGGATAACTTTCTTTGGCCATGTTATTTTGAGAAGACATAATTGCTTAGTTAGTATGCTTGAAGTATTATTATTTTTATGTCAATATTGAACTTTTGTCTTGAATCTTTTGGATCTGAATATTCATGCCACAATTAAGAAGAATTACATTGAAATTATGCCAAGTAGCATTCCACATCAAAAATTCTATTTTTATCATTTACCTACTCGAGGACGAATAGGAATTAAGCTTGGGGATGCTTGATACGTCTCCAACGTATCTATAATTTTTGATTGCTCCATGCTATATTATCTACTGTTTTGGACATTATTGGGCTTTATTATCCACTTTTATATTATTTTTGGGACTAACCTATTAACCGGAGGCCCAGCCCAGAATTGTTGTTTTTTTGCCTATTTTAGGGTTTCGAAGAAAAGCAATATCAAACGGAGTCCAAACGGAATGAAACCTTCGGGAACGTGATTTTCTCACCGAACATGATCCAGGAGACTTGGACCCTATGTCAAGCAACCAACAAGGAGGCCACGAGGTAGGGGCGCGCCCCCCCCCCCCCCCCAGGCGCGCCCTCCACCCTCGTGGGCCCCCTGTTGCTCCACCGAGGTACTTCTTCCTCCTATATATACCTATGTATCCCCAAACGATCAGATGCAGAGCCAAAACCCTAATTCCACCGCCGTAACTTTCTGTATCCATGAGATCCCATCTTGGGGCCTATTTCGGAGCTCTGCCGGAGGGGGCATCAATCACGGAGGGCTTCTACATCAACACCATAGCCTCTCCGATGAAGTATGAGTAGTTTACCTCAGACCTACGGGTCCATAGTTATTAGCTAGATGGCTTCTTCTCTCCTTTTCGATCTCAGTACAAAGTTCTCCCCCTCTCTTGTGGAGATCTATTCGATGTATTCTTCTTTTGTGGTGTGTTTGTTCAGACCGATGAATTGTGGGTTTATAATCAAGTTTATCTATGAACAATATTTGAATCTTCTCTGAATTCTTTTATGTATGATTGGTTATCTTTGCAAGTCTCTTCAAATTATCAGTTTGGTTTGGCCTACTAGATTGATCTTTCTTGCAATGGGAGAAGTGCTTAGCTTTGGGTTCAATCTTGTGGTGTCCTTTCCTAGTGACAGTAGGGGCAGCAAGGCACGGATTGTATTGTTGCCATTGAGGATAACAAGATGGGGTTTTTATCATATTGCATGAATTTATCCCTCTACATCATGTCATCTTGCTTAAGGCGTTACTCTGTTCTTATGAACTTAATACTCTAGATGCATGCTGGATAGCGGTCGATGTGTGGAGTAATAGTAGTAGATGCAGGCAGGAGTCGGTCTACTTGTCTTGGACGTGATGCCTATATACATGATCATACCTAGATATTCTCATAACTATGCTCAATTCTATCAATTGCTCAACAGTAATTTGTTCACCCACCGTAAAATACCTATGCTCTTGAGAGAAGCAACTAGTGAAACCTATGGCCCCCGTGTCTATCTTCATCATATTAATCTTCCAATACTTAGTTATTTTCATTGCCTTTTATTTTACTTTGCATCTTTATCATAAAAATACCAAAAATATTATCTTATCATATCTATTAGATCTCACTCTCGTAAGTGGCCGTGTAGGGATTGACAACCCCTTATCGCGTTGATTGCGAGGATTTATTTGTTTTGTGCAGGTGCGAGGGACTCGCGCGTAGCCTCCTACTGGATTGATACCTTGGTTCTCAAAAACTGAGGGAAATACTTACACTACTTTGCTGCATCACCCTTTCCTCTTCAAGGGAAAACCAACGCAGTGCTCAAGAGGTAGCAAGAAGGATTTCTGGCGCCGTTGCCGGGGAGTTCTACACAAAAGTCAACATACCAAGTACCCATCACAAACACTTATCTCCCGCATTACATTATTTGCCATTTGCCTCTCGTTTTCCTCTCCCCCACTTCACCCTTGCCGTTTTATTCGCCCTCTCTCTCTCTCTATCCTCCCTCTCTTTCTCTATTTGCCTCTTTTTGCCCGTTTCTTGTATGCTTGTGTGTTGTATTGCTTGCTTGTCACGAACCTGCGTCCGACGCAGGCACGGGCGGCCCCGAAAACCTCCTCGCGGGCCTCCTCGATCAACTCCACGTTTCCGGCGAGCCTGCCGTAGACTTGGAGTCCGTAGGCTCCACCGACCCAATGCTGGTCGACTCCGACACCGCGTCGATCGACGCGTTCCCCACCAACGTGGTGGTCTACGACGAACCTCTCCCCCACACAGAGAGCGACGGAAGCACCGTCACTGAGGTGCTAGTCATCAGTCATGACGAGTTCCCTGGCGAAGGAGCGCCCGACTCACTCGACGCAACGCTGCAAGACCTGACTGCGCCCATTCCGGAAGATGCTGACGCAGAGACGTTAGAAGCGCGCCGCCTTCAGCTCGTTGAAGGCGCGAAGAAGCTGGCCAGCATGAGACGCTTGTCAGAAGCTTACCAGCGGGAGATGGATCGCGCCGTTGGCGGCTCGTCGGCCCCGGCAGGGCCCAGCCGCCTTGGTGCGGTCCAGCAGCGCGGCGTAGCCATCGCCAGCCTGTTTGGGGCTAGCCGCCCCGTGTACGCTACACCGGCGGAGAACATTCGAGCTGCTCAGGCAGCGGCGGATGAGCTGGACAATTTCGAGGGCGAAGAACGCCGCCTCATGATGGAGCGAGTCCAGCGGCTCCTCGACGCGGCTGCCGCGCAGAACGAGGTCGGCTGCCGCACGGAGGCGCCGCAGCGGCCAAACGACGACCCGCACTGAGATCAAGGCGCGACGTCTCGGACGTCGACTGGCGGCGCCCGAGGAAGAAAGGACAAGGAGCCGGCTGTCAGCCACAGTCGGACTCGCATTACCATAGAGCGCGACCAAGATGGCCGCCCGAGAGCAGTGGAACGACGGGACGACTGCCCGCCTCCCCCTCCCCGCAAGGAGAGGCGAGTCTCCCCGCCGCCTGTTGACCATTCGACTCTCGGTCACCGCCTTGGACGCCAAGAGGGAGTTGGAGAGAATGACGCCCGCCACCGAATTGACCGACTTCACTGGTCCCTGGCGCTAGAAGAAGAAGACGAGCTGGGTACACCTTGTTTCAGGCCCCGCATTCGGGACGAGCCCTTTCCCAGAGGGTTCACGCTCCCAAGAGACACGCCCAAGTATACCGGCTCCGTGAAGCCGGAAGACTGGCTAGTTGACTATTCCACAGCTTTCAACATAGCAAACGGCAACAAGTGTGTCACCGTAAAATACATTCCGCTCATGCACCAGGGCATGTCCCGGACATGGCTGAACAGCCTAAAGCCCCGCAGCATCAACAGCTGGGTTGACTTCACTGAAGCATTCGTCCGCAACTTCACCAGCACGTACAAGCGTCCTCCCAAGCCTCATTAGCTCTCCTTGTGCGTGCAAGGTCCTGACGAGTCGACTCGCGACTACCTCACAGCACGAGGGCGTGCACGAGGTGCAGGCCATCGAGTACTTCACAGCCGGGTGCCGAGAAGGCACCCTCCTCAAGCACAAGCTCCTCTGCGACGAGCCAGAAACCCTCGACGAGCTGCTGATCATAGCGGACAAGTACGCCACAGCCGATTCCTCCATGAAGGCGGAAATTCAAATCAGCACGACTGGCAAAGTAGCTCCTCAGGCTCCAAGAACTCCGGCGGCAGACGCCGACCAGCGACAACAGCAGGGCGACAACAAGCGCAAGGCCCCGCAGCCGGCTTCTAGCAGCCGGCAGGTCGCGACCGTTGAAGCCTAGCAGCCAGAAGAGCAGCCTCCGCCCAAGCGACAGAAAGGCGGCAAGCCGAACTGGTTGCCGGCCTTCTCCTATGAGCAGACCTTGGATGGACCTTGCAAGTTCCACAGCGGCGCAAAGCCGTCGAATCACACCACCCGGAAGTGCCACTGGCTCACCAGGATCGCCAAGGGAGACGGCCTCCTGCCACCCTCGCCTGCTGGGTAGCCGCCTCCGCCTCCGCCCCAGCAGCCGGCAGTCAAGCCAGTCGGCGCAGTACAAGACGAATACCCTGAAGAGCATGGAGCCTATGTGGTGTTCACCATTGTGGCTGATGATGGACGTAGCAGGCGGCTGCAGCGACAAGAGGTGAACGCAGTAGCCTCAGAGACGCCAGAGTTCATGCACTGGTCTGAGAAGCCCATCAGCTGGAGCAGGGCTAACCACCCAGAAGTGATGCCGAGTCCAGGCTCCTACGCCTTGGTCTTGGACGCCACCTTTGCCACGGACAAACAGGCCGAGCGTTTCTCGCAAGTTCTGATAGACGGGGGCAGCAGCATCAATATCCTATACAAGGACACCATGGAGAAGTTAGGAATCGAGCAAAGACAGCTTCAGAACAGCCGGACTGTGTTCCACGGCATTGTTCCTGGGCTTTCCTGCTCACCAATCGGGAAGATCCCGATTGACGTCCTCTTTGGGGACAAAGATCACTTCCGAAGAGAGTCTGTTTGGTTTGAGGTGGTGGACCTTGAGTGCCCATACCATGCGCTACTTGGCCGACCCACCTTGGCCAAGTTCATGGCGGTCCCCCACTACGCCTACCTCAAGATGAAGCTGCCCAGTTCCAGGGGAATTCTGACTGTGGTCGGCGACTATCGGAAGTCGTACGCTTGCACGGCCGAGAGCAGTCGGCTGGCCGAGTCCCTGGTGATCGCAGCCGAGAAGCGACTCCTTGAACGAGTTGTGGCGATGGCCGGCAAGCAGCCGGAGATATCGCCCGACCCAAAGGAGTCGGAAGCCGAAGGTTCGTTCAAGCTGGCCAAAGAGACAAAGAAGATACCCTTGGATCCGGAGCACCCAGAGAGGTACGCCGTCGTAGGTGCAAACCTCAACAGCAAATAGGAAGGCAAGCTCGTCGATTTCCTCCGTGAGAATCGGGACATCTTCGCATGGTCTCCCAAAGACATGCCAGGTGTATCGACGGATTTCACCGAGCACAAGTTACATGTCCGATCTGATGCAAAGCCGGTCAGGCAGCCCCTGCGCCGCTTATCAGAAGAAAAGAGAAGAGTTGTCGGAGAAGAGATAGCCCGACTCCTAGCAGCCGGCTTCATTATGGAAGTTTTCTTCCCGGAGTGGCTGGCAAATCCGGTCCTGGTGCTAAAGAAGAACAAGCAGTGGCGAATGTGTATTGACTACACGAGCCTCAACAAGGCCTGCCCCAAGGACCCGTTTGCTCTGCCAAGAATTGACCAGGTGATAGACTCCACAGCCGGATGCGAGTTGTTGAGTTTCTTGGATGCATACTCAGGATATCACCAGATCAAGCTGAACCCGGCTGACAGATTGAAGACCGCCTTCATCACGCCGTTTGGAGCATTCTGCTACCTCACCATGACATTCGGCTTGAGGAATGCCGGCGCCACCTTTCAGCGTTGCATGCAGAAGTGCCTCCTCAAGCAGCTCGGCAGGAACGCCCATGTCTACGTAGATGACATGGTGGTGAAGACGGGAAAGCGTGGAACACTGTTGGAAGACCTCAAGGAGACCTTTGAGAACCTGCGCCGGTTCCAGATCAAGCTCAACCCCGAGAAGTGTGTCTTCGGAGTACCAGCCGGCCAGCTGCTAGGTTTCCTGGTCTCTGAACGCGGCATAGAATGCAACCTAGTAAAAATCAAGGCCATCGAGAGAATGGAGGTACCCAGCCGACTGCTGGATGTGCAGAAGTTCACCGGCTGCTTAGCATCCATCAGCCGATTCATCAGTCGGCTGGGCGAGAAAGCTCTCCCCTTATACCAACTCATGAAGAAGACCACTTTTTCAAGTGGAACCATAAGGCGGACGAAGCTTTTCACCAGTTGAAGAAGATGCTGACTACTCCACCCGTCCTGGCGGCTCCGACTCCCAAGGAACCTATGCTCCTGTACATCGCCGCCACCAGCCGAGTAGTCAGCACAGTCATGGTAGTGGAGCGCAAGGAGGAAGGCAAGGCGCTGCCTGTCCAGAGACCAGTATATTACCTGAGCCAGGTACTGTCGACCTCCAAGCAGAACTACCCCCACTACCAGAAGATGTGCTATGGCGTACACTTTGCTACCAAGAAATTGAAGCCTTACTTTCAAGAGCATCCGATCACAGTGGTCTGCAGGAACCCACTTGCCGAGATCATCGGTAGCCGAGATGCCTCTAGTCGAGTGGCCAAGTGGGCCATAGAGCTGGCTCCTTACACCATCTACTACCAGCCCCGCACCGCTATCAAATCACAAGCGCTGGCCGACTTCGTCGTCGACTGGGCCGAGACCCAGTACCTGCCTCCAGCGCCTAGCTCCACCCATTGGCGGATGCACTTCGACGGCTCCAAGATGCGCACCGGCTTGGGAGCCGGCGTCGTCCTCACCTCTCCAAAAGGCGACAAGCTCAAATATGCACTGCAAATCCATTTTGCTGCCTCCAACAATGTTGCTGAGTATGAGGCGCTCATTCACGGGCTCCGGCTTGTCAAAGAACTTGGCATCCGCCGGATCTTGTGTTATGGCAACTCGGACTTAGTGGTCCAGCAGTCATCTAGCGACTGGGACGCGAAAGACGCAAACATGGCGAGCTACCATTTCCTCGTGCAGCAACTCAGCGGGTATTTCGAAGGGTGCGAGTTCCTCCATGTGCCAAGAAACGACAACGACCAAGCAGACGCCTTGGCACGAATCGGCTCTACCCGCCAAGCAATACCATCTGGCGTCGCCCTTCCATGCCTCCTCAAGCCGTCTGTCAAGCCTTCACCAGAATCAGACTCCATTTTTGTGCCGGCTCCTCCCAAAGACGGCGGATCCGACTCCAGAGCTCCGGTAGACGGAACGGGGACTTTGGCGGATGACTCCAAAGCTGCCACAGTCGAGCCCGGCCCGGGGACTGCGGTGGCGGACTCGAAGATTCCAGAACTCGGCCCAAGGACCGCGACAGTCGGCCTGGGGACTTCATCAACCCAGCAAGCGGCTGTTGACTCCAACCCGCCACCTCCCAGCCCGGCCGCCCTCGTCCAAGTCGCAGTTCTGGTAGTCGAAGAAATAGCAGCACCCTCATGGGATCAGCCCATCCTCAAATTCCTGGTGAACAAAGAGCTACCAACTGTTGAGACCTCAGCTCGGCAAGTGCAACGCTAGGCGGCAGCCTATACCATAGTCAACAGAGAGCTGGTCAGGCGCGGCGTCACTGGTGTCTACAAGCGCTGCGTAGAGCCAGAGCAAGGCCAGGTGATTCTCAAAGACATCCATCAAGGCGAATGCGGCCACCATGCGACTTCAAGAGCACTCGTCGCCAAAGCCTTCCGGCACGGTTTCTTCTGGCCGACTGCCTTGGAAGAGGCCAAGGAGTTGGTCCAAAAATGCAGAGGGTGCCGGAAGTTCAGCTCCAAGCCGCACCAGCCGGTTTCTGCGCTCAAGACCATCCCCATTGCCTGGCCTTTCGCAGTTTGGGGTCTAGACATGGTGGGACCATTCAAGACAGCACGAGGTGGTTTAACTCACCTACTTGTCGCAGTGGACAAGTTCACCAAGTGGGTGGAAGCGAAGCCAATTAAGAAACTGAATGGTCCGACTGCCGTGAGCTTCATCACCGATATCACAATTCGATACGGCATACCACACAGCATCATCACCGACAACGGCACAAATTTTGCCCAAGGCGCCTTGGCCCGTTTCTGCGCAACACAGGGCATCTAACTGGACCTAGCATCCGTCGCCCATCTACAGTCAAACGGCCAAGTGGAGCGAGCAAATGGCCTCATCCTATCCGGCATCAAGCCTCGGTTGATCGAGCCTCTGGAGCGCTCGGCTGGCTGCTGGCTCGACGAGCTGCCAGCCATCCTCTGGAGTCTGCGCACGACTCCAAACAAGTCAACCGGCTTCACGCCCTTCTTCCTCATCTACGGTGCCGAAGCCGTCATCCCAACGGACATAGAGTTTGACTCCCCACGAGTCACCATGTACACCGAGGAGGAAGCAAAAGAAGCACGACAAGACGGCGTCGATCTGCTGGAAGAGGGCCGGCTGTTGGCACTCAGCCGGTCCAGCATCTACCAGCAGAGCCTGCGCCGATACCACAACAAGAAGGTCAGGCCAAGATCTTTCCAAGAAGGCGACCTTGTGCTCCGACTGATCCAGCGAACAGCCGGCCAGCACAAGCTGTCGGCGCATTGGGAAGGCCCTTTCATCATCAGCAAAGTACTGGGCAATGATTCCTACTACCTGATTGACGCTCAGAAGCCCCGAGCATGCAAGAGGGACGACTCCGGCAAGGAGACAGAGCGGCCATGGAATGCAAATCTCCTCCGAAGATTTTACACTTGATGCAGTATGTACCACGCTACCTTTTGTATTAAAGTACCAAGACTTCGGGCCCCCCGAGACGAGCTCGGGGACTACCCTCTTTTGTCTGTATGATAAAAATTATGCCTACAAGTATGTTACTCTTTGTCATGCCGCTTGGCACCGGGTTCGACAAGTCGGCCCGGGGACTTGCCGCCTTGCACTATCAAATGCTTCCTGCAGCCGGACAAGTAGTGTGTAACACCTAAACCGTCTTCTGTCAGAAGCCGCAGCTCGCAGAGCGACTGTACGGTGGGCAGAGGTAAGGTAGAATGGGTGTTCGCATGAGAAATGGCTAAGGACTCAAAGCGTAAAACATAGCTCAAAACGGCTTCCAGCCTTTCTCGCAAACCGACTCTCGGACAGTCAGATTATCGCCTTCTATCCAACTTGATCAAACAATCTTGAAATCGGCTAAGTACTTGCTTTCCCAAAGTAGCCTAGCACTTGATCCAGCAACAGTCCGCAGAGTGGCTGTCCGATTGGCAAGGCAGGCAACTAAGAGAAAGCGGCAAAGGAAAAAGCCAAAAGAACAATGAGCAAGAAAAGATAGATATATATATTTACATAACATAGGCCCTTGGCCGAATTGTCGAGTAGAGGTTCAAAATACACCCCACAGGTGGAATTGTGCGAATTAACAAGTTCTTCAAAGACTACTGAAGCAGATAAAATAAAAGATACAGCGGCAGCTTAGGAGGCAGCAGACGGATTCGGAGGTTCGGAGGAGACGCCTGCATCAGGCGTCGAGGCAGCCGGCTGGCTAGTCTCGGCTTGATCACCTCCGGCGGCAGTCGACTCGGTTGCACGCGGCTCGTTGCTGGAGGCGCGGTCGGGCTGAAGCTGGCCGTCTGCTCCGTCTTCTGGTGCCTCCGCCTCGCCCCCATCCTCCGCCTCGTCCTCCTCCTCGACGCTGGAGCCAATCACCTCCGCTGAGTCTTCGCTGTAGTTTGGGTTCATCCCAAACCACTCCGGCGGTACCTCCTCGCCGTCTTCAGAACGCTCGGGGACGAAGATGCTGGTGTCGGTGTACTCGGCGATCGCCGCAGCACGTTTGACGAGGGCGTCTTCCGCAGCCGCCAGCTCCGGCTGGGCCTCCGACCGAAGCGTGGCCAACCGGTCTAGATCCAGCCCCGGGTACCACGCCTGGGCACCGACGCGTTGGAGCCGGCGCAGCATCCGGTGAGCCGGCCGGAGGCGAGCCTCGATGCTCAGGATGTGCTCGTCAAGAGTTCGGGGGGCATCGGCGGCAATCTCTGCGCCCTCCGCCCTCCGACTCTCACAGTCGGCCTCGATGGCTTGGATGGCGGCCTGCGACTGCCCAGGGAAGAAGTCTGCAAAGACACGAAGAAACGAAGAAGCTAGTCAAAAAGCATGAGTCGGCACGATCTAAGTCAGCAACTCGAAGAAAGAAAATAAAGAGACTCACCATCAACGATGTCTTCAATCTCGTGGAAGCCGGAGGATAGCAGCGCCTCCTTGTCAGACCAGGAGGAGCGCTCGCTCGCGAACTCGGCCAAGAGGGCGGTTTCCGTCTCCTCTGCCTCCCTCTGCGACTTCACAAGCAGCTCCTTCTGCTCTGCCAATTGAGTGGCCAGCAGATCGCGCTCTATGGCAAGCTTGCTGCACTCCTCCCCTTTGGCGCGCAGGGCGGAGTTGGCTTCGCTCAGCTGCTATTGAAGAGCAGCGTTGGCTCCTGAAGAAAAGGAAGAAAGATAACAGTTGTCAATAAAGTAGGTCGCCGGGGAGATCTGGCCCGACTACTCAGCAGTCGGCCCGAATCTCGGAGACTACAGCCCGCGGGTGCGCTAGCGCGCCCCCGCAGAGAAGAAAAAAGGACTTACTCCGGCTCTCCGCCAAGTCGGCGGTCCGCTTGCCCAGCTCTTCAACGTTACGGTTGAAGGCAGTGACGCGGAGGTTGTGGTAATCCTGCGACAAGCATTTCAGACAAAGTTAGTACCCAAAAGTTCATCAATTGGAGTTCCGGGCCGCCTGCTCAGCAGCCGGCCTGAAACTCGGGGACTACACCCAGTGGCTGCGCTGGCGCGCCCCCACAAAGAGAAGCAAGAAAACAAAGACCAAAGGAAAAAAACATACCCGGACGGCTGCCCGCGACACTAGGAACGCCTTGGTGCAACTCTAGAGAGCGTCGCCCTTAGCACGGAGCTTCTCCTGGACGTCCAGGAGCGCCCGGTTCAGCGGCCCTGTGCCGCCTCCTTGCACCCACCCAACAGGTGCGACGCTCGTCGCTTCGGCATCTGGGGCCGCCGAGCTAACGGTGTCGGCTTCCAGGGGGCGGACTGCCGAAGTCGCCTTCTCCAAACGACGGTGCGTTGGCGAGCCGACTTGGAGGAGTAGCCTTGCCACGGCCTCGTCTTCGGTCAGCAGCACCGGAGGGTCCGCTGGCTGCTCACCTTGCGCGCCTTCAGACGGCGGCGGAGGCGGCGGCGGAACGTGCACGTCCGGAGTAGAGGGGTCGCCGCCTTCCCTCTCCTCGACGAGGTTCTCCCTGCCGGCTTCTCCAGATGGCCCCGTGAACTCCGGAGGCAGCGGCCCAGAGTTCAGCGGGGTGACAAGCAAGGCCGACTGGCGGCGTGCGGCTTCCTCAGCCTGCTGCTTCACCGCGGCGGCGGCTTCGACCTCTACTAGTTTTTCTTAGCGGAGGCCTCCGCCCTGTCGGTCTCCGCCTTCTCCAGGCGGAGGGCCTCTTCTTCGTTGCGCCTCTCCTACGCATTCCGCTCCGTCGCCTCCCGGAGGTCAGCAGCGGGGTCAATCCGCCGAGTGGTGGCGGACGTCTCCGCTGACCCCATGACGGAGGTGGCGGCGACCCACTCAAGAGAGAGGGGAGCCCTGAAGAAAGAGGGGCAAGCCGAGACTCAGACAAATCACGAAGAAAGAATAAAACTTTGAAGACAGAATACTTATGCGGAAACCAACGGCGGCTTCTTCACTTCCTTACGGAAGCGGATGGCCTTCGCGGCTGCCTCGTCCCGCCGGGTCGCCGCAGCTGAGCCCTTGGGCTTCTTCGGCCGACTGCCGAACAAGGTCGGCACGGCCCTGTGCTTCTTCTCGCCGCCTGGAGCGCCCGGCGCGGCAGAAGGGCCCGCGCCAGGCTGGCTGGCTCCTGGCCGATGGCGAGGGGCGACTTCTCCCTCGGCGCTATCTTCAGGCCAGTCGGCGAAGGTAGCCGAAGGCCTGAAGTCGCCTGCTGTCCCTCCTCCTCCCTCGGTGTCGTCTTCCAGAGCCGCCGCCCCCAGATCGGGGTCGTCAACGTCGCTCTCCGCCCGGTCGGCGACAAACTCACGGGCCGGGCCCGAGGTGCCGGCTGGTGGATGAAGAAGGGGATTCTAACCAAAGCCGACTGGTCAAAACAAAACTCGACAAGAAGAAGACAATCTAAAGAAAGAAAAGAAAGGCGACTCACCATGGGCGGGGGGTTGGCGCGGGAGTACGGCTCCTTGCCGAATCGCCAGTCCTCCGGGAGCCTGCTGTCCGAGAGGTAGTTCACCATGAGGGCCACCTCTTCGTGAGGCATGTCCTTGGTGCACATCCGACTTGGGTCGCGGCGCCCACTCATCTGGCTTATCATGTGAGGGCGGCCCTGGAGTGGGAGAACTCGGCGCGAGACGAAGGCGGCCAGCAGGTCCGGACCAGTCAGACCCTCCGACTGCGTCAGCACTCGGAGTCGCGTGATGGCGCCGGCTCCCGCAGGCGTCAGTGACCTGGCCCGGTACGACCAGTTGGGCAGTCTCCCAGCCGGCGGGACGGCTTCGAAAGCTGGCAGGTTGACCCAGTCGCCCCTCATGGCGACGTTCCTGACGTAGAAGTAGGATCTCTGCCACATCTTCACCGACTTTATCAGCGAGATGGAGGGGAAGGGGTTGTCGGCTCCTGACCTTCGCACGACGATGAAGGCGCTGCATTGAGCTGGCACGCCCGCGGCCTGGGTGCCGAGCTTGGAGAAGAAGAACTCCCCCCAGAGCTTGAGGGTGGGGAGGACTCCTAGGAAGCCCTCGCACAAGGCCACGAAGGCGGACAGTAGCACCACTGTGTTGGGGTGAGGTGGTGCCGCTGGAGGCCGTAGAACTCCAAGAAAGACCGGAAAAGGCTGCTCACCGATAGCCCCAGCCCGTGCAGGCAGTGCGAGCGGATGATGACCCGCTCGCCCTCCTGCGGGGCGGGGAAGATCTCCCCCTCCGGCGCAAGACGCACCTGCACGCGATCCTCACCGAGAAGCCAACGGGTCCGGCGGAGGAACTCGACGTGGTCTTCATGAACCTCGGAACCGTCCCAGGTGCCGGAACGCACTGGGGGAGGCGCGGCAGCGGAGGAAGAACTCATCGCGAGCTGTCGCCGCAACGTTCCCCGGAGCTTGGGCATGCGGCGGAGCGGAGAAGAGAAGAGGAAGGAGGAGTGCGAGGAGCGGCAAGGAGGAAGAGAACGAGGAGTAGTGGGAAGGAGGGGCGCGCGTGCCCCCCTCTTCCCCCTACTTATAGCCCTGTGGGCTGCGAAGCCGAGGGGGCGGACATGGGGATTTACTGCGCCCAAGCCCCACGATCCCCGTAAAGTTACTGCACGCAGTAACTCCACGGGAATCCCAACCGTCCACCGGGGCCACAGCGGATCCGCTTGGGCACCGAGGCACGGTAGTGGCGGGCCCCGCCTGTGGGCCTGTCCCGTCGCGCACGTGGGCTGACAGGACGGCCTAGCCACGTGCCCTCGCGTGACAGGCCAAGAACGGGCCGCGGCCTAGAGGCTTAGCTAGCACGCCACTTAAAATCCCACCGCGACGTTCGAAATACCGAGCAGGTCGAAATTGAGTGGAGTCTGAGTTGAGCAAGTCCGACTCCTTCTAGATGGCCCGGCAGAAGTCAATCAAGACCATGTGTTAAGCACCCGGAAAGAGAAACTGCTGAGGCTTCTCGGCCGATCGTCCGTGGCGCCTCACCAGCTTCGGGGACTACTGTCGGAGTAATGGGCCACGGGTAGGCCAACCCGAGTCCCATAACCTTTCAAGCCATCGGGGCAGGCTGCGCCCCTCGAGACCCCGGGGCGAAGAGCCGCCTCCTGAGGTGTCAACGGTAGGGCGGCCGATTGCCCGCTCACGGCCGAGTCCCAGGGACGACTTCCAGAGAAGCCGGCTTTGGGGATTCGGCCGGTGACTCCAACAAACCATGACCTCATCGGAGGGGACGGGGCAGGGGCGTTGCTACAGTGAAGCCCACTCCCCGCCCCTTACCAAGGGCAGGCATGGCCACAGCACGCCGTACCCGGGAAGATCTCCGGGCGGCGTGGCACTGTTGCCCGGCCGGCCCTGACATCAGCACCACAGTACCAAGTCCTGCGCCCACGACGGCTTGCCTGTACGGCCTGGAGGCAGCGGGGCCCACAAGTCAGCGAGACCTCGGGAGACGGCGGGAGGACCGCCAGTCGGACCCGTCGGGAGTCGGCCCGGGGGAGTCGGCCGAGCCCTCCCCCGGGGCCCACGCGCCATTAATCAAGATGAGATGGGGAGTGGCCACAGTGATCGCCCGCCAGGCGGCGGGGCTGTTGCCACGACCCCATGACCAAGCCTGCGTCATCAGAAGCACAGCTACAGTGATCAGCGACCGGCAAGACCTGCCCACGGCAGACGCGGCCTGTCGGCTCCGTACCAGACCAGTCGGCGGGCCCCAGCAGTCGGCGGAGAAGTCGGAGGTCGGAGGCACTGACGGCGGGACCGCGCCCAGTCGAGTTACCATTGTACCCCTGGGGGGTAGGCCAATATAAACCCCCCAGGGCACCAATGCAAGGGGTTGGATCCCAGTAATTCTAGACCATACTAGATAGAAGGAGAGAGCTAGCCTTGCCCTCTTCTTCCACCAGAAACATCTCAAGGAGCAACCGTGTAAACACTTGGCCATAGTGATCATGCGGAGACCCTGCTGAGCAGTAGTAGGGGTATTATCTCCCCGGAGAGCCCCGAAGCTGGGTAAGATTCGCTGGCGTGCATGTCTTCGCCTCATCCCGTTTCCAGGCACCGGCAACGTTCTACTTGCCCCCACCATGATAAGCCATCCGTTGGCATATGTCGCACCAAACCCCCGACAAGGCGCGCCCCCTACCTCGTGGCCTCCCTGTTGGTTGCTTGACGTAGGGTCCAAGTCTCCTGGATCATGTTCGGTGAGAAAATCACGTTCCCGAAGGTTTCATTCCGTTTGGACTCCGTTTGATATTTGTTTTCTTCGGAACCCTAAAATAGGCAAAAAAACAGCAATTCTGGGTTGGGCCTCCAGTTAGTAGGTTAGTCCCAAAAATAATATAAAAGTGGATAATAAAGCCCAATAATGTCCAAAACAGTAGATAATATAGCATGGAGCAATAAAAAATTATAGATACGTTGGAGACGTGTTGGGGACACAAGAGACTCGTTGCTATTTGGTTGCAGAGTTGCTTGAGAGAGACCATCTTCATCCTACGCCTCCTACGGATTGATAAACCTTAGGTCATCCACTTGAGGGAAATTTGCTACTGTCCTACAAACCTCTGCACTTGGAGGCCCAACAACGTCTACAAGAAGAAGGTTGTGTAGTAGACATCACCCATTTTCTATCATGATTTTTTGTCATAGAAGTAGGACCCCACCACATCTATGATGATACCGGATTTTGTCACAATTATCTTCATATAAGTGATACGCCTCCAACGTATGTGTCTTTTTTTGTAGTCTAGTGATACGCCTCCAACGTATCTATAATTTTTGATTGTTCCATGCTATTATATTATCTGTCGGGTCGTAGGTGCGACATATGCCAACGGGTGGCTTATCATTGTGGGAGCCAGTAAAACATCGCCGGTGCCTGGAAACGGGATGAGGCGAAGACATGCACGCCGGCGAATCTTACCCAGCTTCGGGGCTCTCTGTGGAGATAACACCCCTACTGCTGCTCTGCGGGGTCTCCGCATGATCACTCGATGAACAAGTAGCTACACGGTGCTCCTTGAGATGTTTGGCGAGAGGAGGAAGAAGGTCCCTGCTTGCTCTCTTCTCCTCCCTACGTGGTGTCTAAAACTAGCAGGGATCAACCCTTTGCATGGGTGTCCCGGGGGGTTTATATAGGCCTACCCCCCGGGGGTACAACGGTAATCCGGCTGGGCACGGGGCCCAGCCGTCTGTGTCTACGCTCTCCGGCTTCTACGCCGGCTGCTGGGGCCCGCCGGCTAGTGGGTCCCACCGGCTACCGGCCCCTTGGTCGACAGGCAGGCCCCACTGTCCAGGGCCTTGTCGGTGGCTGGTTACTGTTGCTCAATCTTGGTGACGACGGCTTCGTCGAGGTAAGCATGGCTACAGTGCTGCCGTCCGGCGGGTGACCACTATAGCCTCACCGCGTCTTGTCTCCTTAATGGGGCGTCTCCTTCGAGGGGGTGGCAAGCCGGCTGGAGAGAGCCGGCTCCGTCTTGGGCCGACTGGGGGAGGCCAGGCCGCCTTCGGATGTCTCTCTGCCCGAAGGGGCCCACAGCCCGTGGGCCATACTGGTAGCCCGTCGTGGATGACATCAGGGTCAACGTGGCAACAGTGCTGCGCCGGACGGGTCATGGCCACCCGTACGGCGCACTGTGCCAGGCGCGCTCCGGGATTCGGGGGTGGCAGGCTTCACTGTAGCCACGCCCCGTCACGTCGCCGTTAGGTGGATGCAGACTTCGAGGGTACGGTCTTGATCGCTTTATGGGAGCCGGCTCCTTGGAGTCGGCCTTCTCGCAGCCGGCTCTTAGGAGCCGGCCCTCCCACGGCTTTCTTCATGAGGGCTGAAGTCGGGCCGCCTTCCAATAGCCGGCCTGGGAGATAGCCGGCCAGGGGAAGGAGGCCCCATGTCTTGGATCCTTGAGAGCCGGATCGGCTCGTAATTTTTTCAGAAAGGCCAGGGGAGCCGGCTAGGCTACCCGTGGTCACTTACTCCGACAGTAGTCCCCGAAGCTGGGCGAGCTTCGAGGATGATAAAGGGACGAGAAGCTTGGTCAGCTTCCTATCCTGAGGGGCCGTCTTTGCTTGTGCGCGTCGTCTTCGGAAAAGCTTCGTTTCTCGTAGGCGGGAACGCGGGCCACGTGGCGAGGAAATCCTGCCAACGCACGCGCGCGACGGGACGCCGCCGCAGGCCCGGGCCCGCCACTCGCAGGCCTCGGTCCGAGCGCGGATCTTCCGCGGCCCACATGGACCGCTCGCCTTCCCACGGCGGTTTTATTCTGCCATCAAGGCACAATAATCGCGGGACGTGGGGGAGTGGGCGCAGTTGATCCCCACGTTCCCCCACGTCGCGCCTCCTCGGTTCCGCCGCGTAGTCTATAAGTAGGAGGAGGAGGGGGAGCGGTAGAGGCTCGCGCGCTCTCCCTCACTCCGCCCCTTCTCGCCCTCCTTCTCTTCTCTTCCCCGCAGCAGCTCTTTGCCGCGCCGTTCCACCGTCGTGTCGTTCCGCCGCCGCATCGTCTTGCTTCTCGCCACGCTGCCCCATGGCGCTGTCAAGCTCGTGGGATGGCTCCAATGTCCATGAGGACCACGTCGCGTTCCTCCACCAGACGCGACGCCTGCCCGGCGAGCTCTTCGTTCGGGTTCGTCTAGCGCCGGAGAAGGAGATTTCGCCGGCACCGGAGGAGGGCGAGCAGGTGATCTTCCGCTCGCACTGCCTGCGTGGCTTCGGCCTTCCGGCGAGCAGGTTCCTACGAGCCTTCCTCGAATTCTACAACCTCCAGCCGCATCACCTCATGCCCAACGTGGTGATGCTGCTATCGGCCTTCGTCATGTTGTGCGAAGGCTTCCTTGGGGTCCTCCCCACGCTCGAGCTCTGGGCGGAATTCTTCCAAAGCAAGCTCGGCACCGTCGTCGCGGGCGTGCCCGCCCCTTGCGGAGCCTTTATTGCCATGAGGCGGGCGAGCGAGAACAACCCGTTCCCGCCCATCCCGCTGATCCAGTCGGTGAAGCTCTGGCAGAAGTCATACTTTTACGTGAAGAATGTCGCGCGGCAAGGCGACTACATCAACCTGCCGGCTTATGAAGCCGGCCCGCCGGCTGGGAGGCGACCTTCATGGAGCTACCGGGCTAGGTCGTTGTCTTAGGCCGGGAACACAGCCGTCTCCCAGCTTCGGGTGATGATCCAGTCGGAGGGCCTGACCGGAGCCGACTTGGTGGCCGCCTTCGTGGAGCGTCGGGTTCTTCCCCTCCAAAGCCGGCCTCACATGGTTTGTCAGATGAGCGGCCACTTCGACCCAAGCCAGCTAAGCACCAGGGAGATGCCTCATGCGGAGGTCTCCTACATGGTGAACTATATCTCCAACTGCAAGCTCGCCGAGGATTGGCGATACGGCAAGGAGCCGTATTCCCGCGCCAACCCTCCGCCTGCCGTAAGTTCTTTCTTCTTTTCTTCCTTTGGTAGCCGGCCTCATGATAGCCGGCCTCTGATCAGTCGGTTTGCCCCTAGCAGAACCCTCTCCTTCCGCTGACGATAGGGGCCGTAGGGATAGAGCGCCAGCTCGTCCCTGACCGCACGGTGGACGACGCCGACGACCCGGACTTGGGAGCGGCCGCCATGGAAGACGCCATTGTGGGGGAAGGCGACGAGGCCGGAGGTGCAGGGCTCATGGCCGGCTTCGAGGACTGGCCGGATGATGCCGAGGTCGAAGTCGCCCCGCGCTGCCAGCCGGCACCTGATCATCAAGGCGCAAGCTCGTCCGCCGCGCCGGCTGCTGGCGGCGGCGCCCAGAAGCGTCGGGCCGTGTCGATCCTCTTCAGCAGCCGGCCGAAGAAGTCCAAGACTTCCGCAGCGGCGACCAAGTGAGATGAGGCGGCCGCGAAGGCGGCCCGCTTCCGCAAGGCGGTGAAGCAGCCGCAGGCGATCTCAGCGTAAGTCGTCGAATGCTTGGCCACATATTTTTTGTTGTTCTTTTCGATTGAAAACTCTTCTAAACCTTTCTTTGCTCGCCGGACAGGGTGCCGCTTTCCCTTGAGCGGGGTCCGGGCGGCTCCGTAGTCGGGCCGACTGGAGGGTCTTCGGGCTCCCGCCGCGTGGATCCCCGCGCCGACCTCAGGGAGGCCACGGAGCGGAACGCACGAGAGGTGCGAGAGGAGCGGGAGGCGGCGGAGCGAAGGGCCGCCCAGGCGACGAAGGAGCGGGCCGATGCAGCAGCCAAGGCCCGGGCGAAGGCGGCAGCTGCGGAGACGGAGGCGGAGGCTTCGCACAACCAGCCTCCGCTGCTAGCCATTCCCCTCCGCGCCTTGGCCCCCAACATTCATGTGCCTCCGCTGGAGGAGGTCGACCAAGAACCGCCGGTGATGGAGCGGAGGGAGGACTCCGTGATCTTCGTGGAGGGGGCGCCGCTGGCAGCACCAACCGGAGCGGGCCAAGGCGGCCAGTCGGCTGCGGCGCCAGAGCAGCCGGCCGGGGGTGAGCCGGAAGCAGGAGCCGGCCTCGAGGTGCAGCCGGCAATGCGCCGGTGCGCAGGGGGAGGCACCACTGCGCCGAAGCCGCACCGAGCTACGGGTGCCAGCCAGACAGCGGAGGCCTTGGAGGCGGCCAGCACCGGCACGTCCGAGTGGACTCCTAGCGGCGGGACGGGCGAGCTGAATGTGGCGGCCCAAGAGGTTCGGAACCGGCTTCAGGCCCAAGCCGCCTCGCTGCAGCAATACACCCAGGAGTTCCTTGCGGCACGGGTCGTCATCCGGGTGAGTCTTCTATCTTTGGTTGTTTTGCTCTCTTGATTTCTTCCGTGGGGGCGCGTCAGCGCACCCACTGGGTGTAGTCCCCGAGATTCGGGCCGACTGCTGAGCAGTCGGGTCGGATCTTCCTTGACGACTACCTTATTCTCGCCTCCTGTCTAATCTTCCAGGAGTATCATAACCTCCGCGCTGCCGCCTTCAACTCCCAGGCTCAGGAGCTAGGTTGGAGAGCCGAAGACCTGATCAGCAGCCAGAGTACGTACTTGGTTTCATTCATCTCTTGTGGGGGCGCGTCAGCACACCCACTGGGTGTAGTCCTCGAGATTCGAGCCGACTGCTGAGCAATCGGGTCGGATCTTTCCTGACGACTTCACCTTACTAGTTTTTCTTTTGTCTTTCGTGCTCGCAGAAGCCAATGCCGACTTAAGGGGGCAGCTCAGCGAGGCGCAGGTCGCCCTTCGCGCCAAGGAAACCGAGTACGACGCCTTGGTCCTGGAGCGTGACCGCCTGGCCAAGAAGCTGGCTGACCAGGAGGAGAGCCACAAGGCGGCTCTGAAAAAGGCACAGGATAACGAAGCCACCCTAAAGGCCGAGTTCGAGACTGAAGCGGCGGGCTGGACTGAGACCAGGCAAGCGCTGAATGAAGGCTTCGGCCGTATTGAGGATTTAATCGAAGGTAAGCCGCCTTTCTCGCTCCTTGCCTGCCCCTTGCCGCCTGACTTGTGTTCTGACTTGAGCTGCTTTTTATTCTCTGTGCAGACTACTTTCCTGGCTACTCCGTCTTCGCCGCCCAAACTATCGAGGCCCATCGCGAAGCGCGCCGGCAGGCGGGGGCTGAAGTCGCGCCGGACGCGAGTCGGTCGCTCGAAGAGCAACTCTTGGCGGTCCAAGCGCGGCTGCAGCCGGCTCATCGTATGCTCCGCCACCTCCAGCGCGCCGGAGCGTAGGTGTTGGCCGCCCTCTGGCCAAGCGAGATGATTCCCCGCACCCCGAGTCGGACTGCGACTGGCTGGAGGTTGCGGTTGGCCACTTCAAGGCCTGGAAGGCGTCGGCGGCCCGGCTTGGAGCTGGGTAGGCGCTGGAGTTCGTCCGAGCTTGGTATCCGGGGCTGAACCTGGACCAGCTGCGCACCTGGCGGCTGGAGGCCGACGAAGAGCTAGCAGAGGTGCGGCCGGCTATCGCCCAGCGCGCATCGACAATCGCCGAGTGTACTGGCATCGGCGTCTTCGCTCCTGAGATTAATGATGACGGCGTTGCCCAGCTGGAGGAGTGGTTCGGGCTGGACCCGGCGGCGGGTGAAGACTCTGCAGAAGAAATCGCCTCCAGCGACGAAGGCGGAGACGACGAAGGAGAGGAAAGCGAAGACGTCGAGCCGGCCGATGGGACAGCTAGCCAGCCTCAGCCTGACCGTGCCTCCAGCAACAGGGCGCGCGCAAGCGCACCCTCTGCGGGAGGCGGTGATCATGCCGAGGTTCGCCAGCCGGCCGCTCCTCCAGCTGGCACTGCCGTCTCCACCGACCTGCCCGGCTCGTCAGTCGCTCCGCCGGCTTAATCTGCCGTCCTTGTTTTTTCCTGCCTGTTGCCTTCTGAACAATTTTATTAAGCTTCTGCAGTTCCACCCACTGGGGATGTATCCAAACTATGTTGAATGCTGGCCTTTTGAAGGTCTTTTATGTAAATATTAACTTGTGCATGTTTGGTTTCCATTCACGTATGCTTTTTATCCTTAGGCTATTTCCTTTGCTGCCTTCCCCTTTTGGGGAGGCAAGTACTCGAGCTTTCTTAGATTGAAGTGAAGTGAATGGAAGCCGTCCGGTCGGCTACTCTGGTAGTCGGTCGGCGGTGGGAGAAAAACCGGCTTTTGTTATATTAGTCTGTTAGTCCCTAGCCGTTTTTCATGTGGGCACCCGTTCCTGCCCTTAACTCTTGTCAGCCGGACAGCCGGTTCTTCGAACTGCGACTTTTGGCAAGAGAAGGCTTGGGAGCCGGCACACTACTTGTCTGACTGCGGGTAGGACTTCTAATATAACTCCAGGCGGCCAGTCCCCGGGCCGACTAGTTGAACCCGGTGCCGGACGGAAAAAAGTGAATGCAATGACAAGGCCATAAGCATGATACTTTTCATTTATAGACAAAAGATGGCAGTCCCCGAGCTCTCCTCGGGGGCCCTATTGTCTCGTACTTAGTACAAAAGTTAGCGTGATACATACTGTATTTCAGCTGTAAAACCTTCGGAGGAGGTTGGCATTCCATGGTCATTCCGACTCTTTGTCGGAGTCGTCTCTCTTTCGTGCCTTTGGCTTCTGTGTGTCGATCAGGTAGTAGGAGTCGTTGCCTAAGGCTCTGCTGATGACGAAGGGGCCCTTCCAAGGGGCCGAGAGCTTGTGCTGGCCGGCTATTCGCTGGATCAGCCGGAGCACAAGATCGCCCTCTTGGAAGGATCTTGGCTTGACCTTCCGGCTTTGGTAGGGGCGCAGGCCCTGCTGATAGATGGCGGACCGGCTGAGGGCTAACAGCCGGCTTTCTTCTAGCAGGTCAACACCGTCTTCTCGTGCTTCCTTGGCCTCCGCTTCCGTGTACATGGTTACTCGAGGCGAGTCGAACTCGATGTCAGTTGGGATGACCGCCTCGGCACCATACACGAGGAAGAAAGGGGTGAAGCCGGTTGACTTGTTTGGTGTAGTGCGCAGACTCCAGAGGACAGCCGGCAGCTCATCGAGCCAACAGCTGGCTGAACGCTCCAGTGGTACGATCAGTCGGGGCTTGATGCCGGAAAGGATGAGGCCGTTGGCTCGCTCGACCTGGCCGTTTGACTGCGGGTGGGCGACGGATGCTAGATCCAACCGGATGCCTTGCGTCGCGCAGAAACGTGCCAAGGCTCCCTCGGCGAAATTTGTGCCATTGTCGGTGATGATGCTGTGTGGCACGCCGTACCGAGTTGTTATATCTGTGATAAATGTGACGGCAGTCGGCCCATTCAGCTTCTTGATCGGCTTTGCTTCAATCCATTTGGTGAATTTGTCCACGGCGACAAGCAGATGTGTCATGCCGCCGCGCGCCGTCTTGACTGGGCCCACCATGTCCAGTTCCCAAACGGCGAAGGGCCAAGTGAGGGGAATGGTCTTGAGTGCTGAAGCCAGCATGTGTTGCTTGGAGCTGAAGAGTTGGCACCCTTTGCAATGTTTGACTAACACCTTGGCGTCATCCAAAGCAGTCGGCCAAAAGAAACCATGGCGGAAGGCTTTGGCGACGAGTGATCTTGAGGCCGCATGGTGGCCGCATTCTCCTTGGTGGATGTCTCTGAGGATTGCAATGCCCTTCTCTTGCTCGACGCATCGCTGGAGGACTCCAGTGACACTGCGCTTGACGAGCTCTCTATTGACGATTGTGTATACTCCGGCTCGGTGTTGGACTTGTCTTGCCTCTACTTCGTCAGCCGGCAGATCTTGGTTTATTAGGAAGTTGAGGATGGATTGAGCCCATGATGGAGCTGCGACTTCTTCTATTGCCAAAACGGCTACTGCGACCAGGGCGGGCGGGCTGGGCGGTGAAATGCTGGAGTCGGCCGCCGCCTGTTGTGTTGGTGTAGTTTCCGGGCCGACTACCACAATCCCCGAGCCGGGTGAGGCAGTCCCCGGGTCGGGTGTAACTACGGAAGTCCCTGAGCCACCTGCTGATACCCCCTGGCCGACTATCGGAGTCGCTGGGCCACCTGCTTGGCTCTTCGAGCCGGACCCGGCCGCGTCGGGGTCAGGCGGCACGAAGATGGAATCGGACTCTGGAGACGGCTTGATAGACGGCTTGAGGAGGCGTTGTAGAGAGACGCCAGTTGGTATTGCTTGTCGGGTGGAGCCTATTCGAGCCAGAGCATCAACTGGTTCGTTGTCGGCTCGCGGTACGTGGAGGAACTCACATCCTTCAAAATACCCACTGATCTGCTGAACGAGGAAGCGGTAGCTTACCATATTTGCGTCCTTGGCGTCCCAGTCGCCGGATGATTGCTGGACCACCAAGTCCGAGTCGCCATAGCATAGGATCCGGCGAATGCCGAGCTCTTTGGCAAGCCGGAGCCCGTGTATGAGCGCCTCATACTCGGCTACATTGTTGGAGGCGGCAAAGTGGATTTGCAGCGTGTATCTGAGCTTGTCGCCTTTGGGAGAGGTGAGGACGATGCCGGCTCCCAAGCCGGTGCGCATCTTGGACCCATCGAAGTGCATGCGCCAATGATGGAGTCGGGAGCCGGCGGCAGGTACTGGGTCTCGGCCCAGTCGACGAGGAAGTCGGCCAATGCTTGGGATTTGATGGCGGTACGAGGCTGGTAGAAGATCGCGAAAGGGGCCAGCTCGATGGCCCATTTCGCCACTCGGCCGGATGCATCCCGGCTGCCTATGATCTCGGCCAGCGGGGCAGTGCATACAACCGTGATGGGATGTTCTTGGAAGTAGGGCTTCAGCTTCTTGGCGGCGAAGTACACGCCGTAGCACATCTTCTGGTAGTGCAGGTAGTTCTGCTTCGAGGTAGACAGCACCTCGCTCAAATAGTACACCGGCCTCTGGACCGGCTGGGCTCGGCCTTCTTCTGGGCGTTGGACTACGATGACGGTGCTGACCACCCGGCTGGTTGTGGCAATGTAGAGGAGCATGGGCTCTTTCTCAGTCGGCGCCGCCAGGACAGGCGGCGTGGCCAGCATCTTCTTCAGCTCGTGAAAAGCTTGATCGGCTTGGTCATTCCACTTGAAGTGGTTGGTCTTCTTCATGAGGCGGTAGAGAGGAAGAGCTTTCTCTCCGAGCCGGCTGATGAAGCGGTTCAGGGAGGCCAAGCATCCGGTAAACTTCTGGACGTCTCGAAGTTTGGTGGGAATCGCCATTCTCTCAATGGCCTTGATCTTTACTGGGTTGCATTCGATGCCGCGTTCGGAGACCAGGAGGCCTAGGAGCTGGCCGGCTGGCACTCCGAACACGCATTTCTCAGGGTTAAGCTTGATTTGGAACCGGCGTAGGTTCTCAAATGTTTCCTTGAGGTCTTCCATCAAGGTGCCACGCTTCTCCTTCTTCACCACAATGTCGTCTACGTAGACGTGGGCATTTCTGCCGAGTTGCTTGAGGAGGCACTTCTGCATGCAACGCTGAAAAGTGGCACCGGCATTTCTCAAGCCAAATGTCATAGTCAGGTAGCAGAAGGCTCCGAATGGCGTGATGAAGGCGGTCTTCAGGCGGTCAGCCGGATCTAACTTTATCTGGTGATACCCTGAGTAAGCATCCAAGAAACTCAACAGCTCGCATTCGGCCGTGGAGTCTATCACTTGGTCAATCCTTGGCAGGGCGAAGGGATCTTTGGGGCAGGCCTTGTTGAGGCTCGTGTAGTCTATACACATGCGCCACTTGTTGTTCTTCTTTAGCACGAGGACCAGGTTGGCGAGCCACTCTGGAAAGAAAACTTCCATAATGAAGCCGGCAGCCAGAAGCCGGGCTATCTCCTCTCCCACAATCCTGCGTTTCTCCTCCGACAGTCGGCAGAGGGGTTGTTTGATTGGTTTGGCGTCTTCTCGGACGTGTAATTTGTGCTCGGCGAATTCCTTCGGAACACCCGGCATGTCCTTGGGGGACCATGCAAAGATGTCCCGATTCTCACGGAGGAAGTCGGCGAGCTCGCCTTCCTATTTGCTGTTTAGGTTTAACCCGATGACGGCAAACCTCTCTGGGTGCTCGGGGTCAAGAGGTATCTTCTTCGTCTCCTTGGCCGGCTGGAAAGATCCTTGGGCATCATGCTCCTTGGGATCGGGGGATAGGGCCGACTGCTTGCCGGCCATGGCCACGACCCGGTCCAACATCTTGTTCTCTTCGGCAATCACAA
The DNA here is from genome assembly GCF_003073215.2 of Triticum urartu. Lineage (NCBI taxonomy): Eukaryota > Viridiplantae > Streptophyta > Magnoliopsida > Poales > Poaceae > Triticum > Triticum urartu. The sequence continues at coordinate 534,871,899 of NC_053022.1, forward strand.
GGGACTCGGCCAGCCGACTGCTGGCTGTTGCGCACTCGGAGGACTTCTTGTAATCGCCGCCTACGGTGATGATGCCTTTGGTGCTTGGTATCTTCATCTTGAGGTATGCATAGTGGGGAACTGCCATGAATTTGGCCAAGGCAGGTCGGCCGAGCAATGCATGGTAAGGGCTCTCCAGGTCCACCACTTCAAACCAGATCGCTTCCCGGCGGAAATGCTCCTTGTCCCCAAAAAGTACATCAATCTTGATCTTGCCAATGGGGGCGCAGGACAGGCCGGGTATGATGCCATGGAACACTGTCCGAGTAGGTATGAGTTGCTTTGTCTTGACGTTCAGCTTCTCCAGGGTGTCGCGGTACAAGATGTTGATGCTGCTCCCGCCGTCTATCAACACACGGGAGAAGCGAGCGGCACGTCTATCCATTGCAAGGGTGGCATCCAGAACCAATGCATAAGAGCCGGGAGATGGCATCACCTCTGGGTGGTCGGCCCGGCTCCAGCTGATAGGTTTTTCTGACCAGTGCATGTGCTCGGCGGGGTTGGCAGCAACCATGCTGACTTCCTGGTTCCCTCGGCGTTTGCTGCGCCGGTCTTCGGGCTGGCTTGTAAAGACAATATAGGTGGCATGCTCGTCGGGGAACTCATCATGCACGGCTCCGACTACGGGCCGAGCGGCCGGAGGCGGCGGACCGGCAGGCGGAGGTGGCGCGAGCCCTTCGCCTTTGGAGATTCGGGTGAGCCACTGGCACTTCCAGGTTGTGTGGTTGGACGGCTTCGCGCCACTGTGGAACTTGCACGGGGCGCCGAGAGTTTGCTCGTAGGAGAAGGCCGGCTGCCAAGCCGGCCTGCCGCCCTTGGGCTTCTTGGGCGCGGGCCGCCCTTCGGGCGGCACGTCTTCGACTGTGGCCACCTGCCGACTGGCGGGAGGCGGCGCGGGGCCCTTGCGCTTGTGGTCGTTCGAGTGTGGGCGTCGGCCGGAATCCCCAGCCGGCGTCTTGGGCGCCGGGTTGAGTACTTTTCCGGACGCGTCTACCCGGAGCTCGGTCTTCATTGAGGAGTCGGCGGTAGCGTACTTGTCCGCTATGTCCAGAAGCTCGTCGAGGGTAGTCGGCTCGTCGCAGAGGAGCTTGTGCTTGAGGAGGGTGCCCTCTCGGCACCCAGCAGTGAAGTATTCTATGGCTTGCACCTCGTGCACCCCTTCGCAAGAGTTGCGGAGCTCGGCCCAACGCGTGAGGTAGTCGCGAGTTGACTCGGCGGGGCCTTGTACGCACAAGGAGAGCTGTCTGGGCTTGGGAGCCCGCTTGTAGGTGCTGGTGAAGTTGCGGACGAAAGCTTCTGTGAAATCTAGCCAGTTGTTGATGCTGTGTGGTTTGAGGCTGTTGAGCCAGGTCCGCGCCGTGCCTTGCAGCATGAGGGGCACGTACTTCACGGCAACGCGCCGGTTGCCGTTGGCTATGCTAACCGCCATGGAGTAGTCGATCAACCAATCTTCCGGCTTCACGGAACCGTTATACTTGGGCGTGTCTCTTGGGAGCGAGAACCCTTTGGGGAAGGGCTCGTCGCGGATGCGGGGGCCGAAGCAAGGCGGACCGACATCATCTTCTTCTTCCAGCGCCAGGGATCGCGCCAGGCGGTTGATCCGATGGCGGGTGTCGTTCTCGCCGACTCCTTCGCGGCGACCTAGCCGGCCGTTGAGAGTCGGATGCGCAACAGGCGGCGGGGTGGGATATCTCTCTCCACGGGGCCGAGGCGGAGGCGGGTTGCCCTGCCACTCCACGGCCCGAGGGTTTCTGCGTCTCGCTCGATGGAGATCCAGGTTTGGCTTCGGCTGGCAGCCGGCTCTTTCTCGCGCCGCGCGCGGTCTCTACCCGCAGTCGGCGTCCGGGACGTCGCGCCGTGATCTCGGCGCGAGGGAGGGCTTTCCGCGCGGGCGTCGGATTCGTGCCGCTGCGCGGCTGCGTCGATCAGCTGCTGGATGCGTCGGGTCATGTGGGGGAGTTCTTCGGCCCCCAGTCCGTCTAGCTCGTCTACGGCCGCCTGGGCGGCGCGCAGGTTCTCGAGTGGAGTGGTGTAGACTGGGCGGTCGACCCCTAACATGTCGGCAATGACAGCGCCGCGCTGTCTGACAACGCCGGCCCGGCTAGGCCCGCCTGGGGCGGCGTGCCAAAGGCGGCGCGGTCGGCCTCGCGTCGGTGGGCCTCAGTGAGGCGTCTCATGGAAACCAACTTTCGGCCCTCCACGAGGAGGGCGAGGCGGCGAGCCTCCAGTGCTTCAGCGTAGGCGTCGGCCGAGAGGGGGATGGACAAGTCGTGGACCGCTGCGTGCGAGGCGTCGTGGGCGCTCTCGTCGGCTGCGCCGTCGTGGCCGATGACCATCACCTCGGTGGTGACAGCGTCGCAGCCATCGGCTCGGGGAAGCGGGTCGTTGTAGATCGTGACGTTGGTGGGGAAGGTGTCGAATGAGGCCGTGACGGAGTCGACAGGCATCGGATCGGTGGAGCCAACCGACTCCAAGTCCATGGCGGGCTCGCCGGAGACATGGAGCCGGCCGAGGAGGTTGACGAGGTGGTCGGTGCCCGCGTCGGAGGCGAGCTCGTCGGAGATGAGGGTCTTGTCGAGGAGATCGGCGAGGCTGCTCACTGCGCAGGCGTTGGTGACACCTTGCAGCGCGTCGTGGCAAGCGCCATCGGGCGTGCCGGGCTGGCTACGCTCGCGGGGGAGGAAGAAGGTTCCCGTCCAGAACAGGTCTCCGGACGACGGTGCACCTAGCCCCACGGTGGGCACCAAATGTCGGGTGGTAGGTGCGACATATGCCAACGGGTGGCTTATCATTGTGGGAGCCAGTAAAACATCGCCGGTGCCTGGAAATGGGATGAGGCGAAGACATGCACGCCGGCGAATCTTACCCATCTTCGGGACTCTCCGTGGAGATAACACCCCTACTGCTGCTCTGCGGGGTCTCCGCATGATCACTCGATGAACAAGTAGCTACACGGTGCTCCTTGAGCTGTTTGGCGAGAGGAGAAGAAGGGCTCTGCTTGCTCTCTTCTCCTCCCTACATGGTGTCTAAAACTAGCAGGGATCAACCCTTTGCATGGGTGTCCCGGGGGGTTTATATAGGCCTACCCCCCGGGGGTACAACGGTAATCCGGCTGGGCGTGGGGCCCAGCCATTTGTGTCTACGCTCTCCGGCTTCTGCGCCGGCTGCTGGGGCCCGCCGGCTAGTGGGTCCCACCAGCTACCGGCCCCTTGGTCGACAGGCAGGCCCCACTGTCCAGGGCCTTGTCGGTGGCTGGTTACTGTTGCTCAATCTTGGTGACGAGGGCTTCGCCGAGGTAAGCATGGCTACAGTGCTGCCGTCCGGCGGGTGACCACTATAGCCTCACCACATCTTGTCTCCTTAATGGGGCGTCTCCTTCGAGGGGGTGGCAAGCCGGCTGGAGAGAGCTGGCTCCGTCTTGGGCCGACTGGGGGAGGCCAGGCCGCCTTCGGGTGTCTCTCTGCCCGAAGGGGCCCACCGCCCGTGGGCCGTACTGGTAGCCCGTCGTGGATGACATCAAGGTCAACGTGGCAACAGTGCTGCGCCGGACGGTCATGGCCACCCGTACGGCGCACTGTGCCAGGCGCGCTCCGGGATTCGGGGGTGGCAGGCTTCACTGTAGCCACGCCCCGTCACATCGCCGTTAGGTGGATGCAGACTTCGAGGGTACGGTCTTGATCGCTTGATGGGAGCCGGCTCCTTGGAGTCGGCCTTCTCGCAGCCGGCTCTTAGGAGCCGGCCCTCCCGCGGCTTTCTTCATGAGGGCTGAAGTCGGGCCGCCTTCCAATAGCCGGCCTGGGAGATAGCCGGCCAGGGGAAGGCGGCCCCATGTCTTGGATCCTTGAGAGCCGGATCGGCTCATAATTTTTTGCAGAAAGCTAGGGGGAGCCGGCTAGGCTACCCGTGGTCACTTACTCCGACATTATCTGTTTTGGATGTTAATGGGCTTTATTTAACACTTTTATATTATTTTTGGGACTAACCTATTAACCGAAGGCCCAGCCCAAATTGCTATTTTTTGCCTATTTCAATGTTTCATAGAAAAGGAATATCAAACGGAGTCCAAACGGAATGAAACCTTCGGGAGCGTGAATTTTGGAACGAACGTGATCCAGAGGACTTGGAGTGGACGTCAAGTAATCAACGAGGAGGCCACGAGGCAGGGGGCGCGCCTACCCCCTAGGTGCGCCCTCCACCCTCGTGGGCCCCTCGTGGCTCCACCGACCTACTTCTTCCTCCTATATATATCTACGTACCCCGCAAACATCCAGGAGCACCACGAAACCCTATTTCCACTGCCGCAACCATCTGTACCCAAGAGATCCCATCTTGGGGCCTTTTCCGGAGCTCTGCCGGAGGGGGCATTGATCACGGAGGGCCTCTACATCAACTCCAGGGCCCCTCCGATGATGTGTGAGTAGTTTACTTCAGACCTTCGGGTCCATAGCTAGTAGCTAGATGGCTTCTTATCTCTCTCTTTGGATCTCAATACAAAGTTCTCCTTGATTCTCTTGGAGATCTATTTGATGTAACTCTTTTTGCAGTGTGTTTGTCGAGATCTGATGAATTGTGGGTTTATGATCAAGTCTATCTATGAACAATATTTGAATCTTCTCTGAATTCTTTTATGTATGATTGGTTATCTTTGCAAGTCTCTTCGAATTATCAGTTTGGTTTGGCCTACTAGATTGATCTTTCTTGCAATGGGAGAAGTGCTTAGCATTGGATTCAATCTTGCGGTGCTCGATCCCAGTGACAGAAAGGGAAACGACACGTATTGTGTTGTTGCCATCGAGGATAAAAAAGATGGGGTCTATATCATATTGCATGAGTTTATCCCTCTACATCATGTCATCTTGCTTAAGGCATTACTTGATACGTCCATTTCGCATCATGCTTTTATATCGATATTTATTGCATTATGGGCTGTTATTACACACTATGTCACAATACTTATGCCTATTCTATCTTATTTTACGAGGTTTACATAAAGAGGGAGAATGCCGGCAGCTGGGATTCTGGGCTGGAAAAGGACCAAATATTAGAGACCTATTCTGCACAGCTCCAAAAGTCGTGAAACTTCACGGAAGTCATTTTCAGAATATATAAAAAATATTGAGCGCAAGAAGTTCCAGAGGGGGGCACACCCTGGCCACGAGGGTGGGGGGCGCGCCCTAGGTGCGCCCCCTGCCTCGTGGGCCCCCTGGTGGCCCTTCGATGCCCATCTTTTGCTATATGGAGTCCTTCGATGAGAAAAAAAATCATAAGCCATCTTTCCGGACGAGACTCCCCCGCCACGAGGCGGAACCTTGGCGGAACCAATCTAGGGCTCTGGCAGAGCTGTTCTGTCGGGGAAACTTCCCTCCGGGAGGGGAAAGTCATCGCCATCGTCATCACCAACGCTCCTCTCATCGGGAGAGGGCAATCTCCATCAACATCTTCACCAGCACCATCTCCTCTCAAAACCCTAGTTCATCTCTTGTATCCAATTCTTGTCTCCAAGTTTGGGATTGGTACCTGTGGGTTGCTAGTAGTGTTAATTACTCCTTATAGTTGATGCTAGTTGGTTTATTTGGTGGAAGATCATATGTTTAGATCCTATATGCATATTAATACCCCTCTGATTATGAACATGAATATGCTTTGTGAGTAGTTACGTTTGTTCCTGAGGACATGGGAGAAGTCTTGCTATTAGTAGTCACATGAATTTGGTATTCGTTCCATATTTTGATGAGATGTATGTTGTCTCTCCTCTGGTGGTGTTATGTGAACGTCGACTACATGACACTTCACCATTATTTGGGCCTAGAGGAAGGCATTGGGAAGTAATAAGTAGATGATGGGTTGCTAGAGTGACAGAAGCTTAAACCCTAGTTTATGCGTTGCTTCGTAAGGGGCTGATTTGGATCCATATGTTTCATGCTATGGTTAGGTTTACCTTAAGACTTTTGTTGTAGTTGCGGATGCTTGCAATAGAGGTTAATCATAAGTGGGATGCTTGTCGAAGTAAGGGCAGCACCCAAGCACCGGTCCACCCACATACCAAATTATCAAAGTACCGAACGCAAATCATATGAACGTGATGAAAACTAGCTTGATGATATTCCCATGTGTCCTCGGGAGTGATTTACATCATATAAGAGTTTGTCCAGGCTTGTCCTTTTCTACAAAAAGGATTGGGCCACCTTGCTGCACTTTATTTACTTTTGTTACTTGTTGCTCGTTACCAATTATCTTATCACAAAACTATCTGTTACCTATAATATCAATGCTTGCAGAGAATAGCTTGCTAAAAACTGCTTATCATTTCCTTCCGCTCCTCGTTGGGTTCGACACTCTTACTTATCGAAAGGACTGCAATAGATCCCATATACTTGTGGGTCATCATTACTCTGTTCTTATGAACTTAATACTCTAGATGCATGCTGGATAGTGGTCGATGTGTGGAGTAATAGTAGTAGATGCAGGCAAGAGTCGGTCTACTTGTCACGGACGTGATGCCTATATACATGATCATGCCTAGATATTCTCATAATTATTTGCTCTTCTATAAATTGCTCGACAGTAATTTCTTCACCCACCGTAATACTTATGCTATCTTGAGAGAATCCACTAGTGAAACCTATGAAGGAAATATGCCCTAGAGGCAATAATAAAGTTATTATTTATTTCCTTATATCATGATAAATGTTTATTATTCATGCTAGAATTGTATTAACCGGAAACATAATACATGTGTGAATACATAGACAAAACAGAGTGTCACTAGTATGCCTCTACTTGACTAGCTCATTGATCAAAGATGGTTATGTTTCCTAACCATAGACATGAGTTGTCATTTGATTAATGGGACCACATCATTAGGAGAATGATGTGATTGACTTGACCCATTCAGTTAGCTTAGCACTTGATCGTTTAGTTTGTTGCTATTGCTTTCTTCATAACTTATACATGTTCCTATGACTATGAGATTATGCAACTCCCGTTTACCGGAGGAACACTTTGTGTGCTACCAAACGTCAAAACGTAACTGGGTGATTATAAAGGTGCTCTACAGGTGTCTCCAAAGGTACTTGTTGGGTTGGCATATTTCGAGATTAGGATTTGTCACTCCGATTGTCGGAGAGGTATCTCTGGGCCCTCTCGGTAATGCACATCACTCAAGCCTTGCAAGCATTGCAACTAATAAGTTAGTTATGGGATGATGTATTATGGAACAAGTAAAGAGACTTGCTGGTAACGAGATTGAACTAGGTATTGAGATACCGATGATCGAATCTCGGGCAAGTAACATACCGATGACAAAGGGAACAACGTATGTTGTTATGCGGACTGACCGATAAAGATCTTCGTAGAATATGTAGGAGCCAATATGAGCATCCAGGTTCCGCTATTGGTTATTGACCGGAGACATGTCTCGGTCATGTCTACATAGTTCTCGAACCCGTAGGGTCCGCACGCTTAAAGTTCGGTGACGATCGTAATTAGGGTTTTTGTGTTTTGATGTACCGAAGGTTGTTCGGAGTCCCGGATGTGATCACGGACATGACGAGGAGTCTCGAAATGGTCGAGACATAAAGATTGATATATTGGAAGCCTATATTTGGATATCGGAAACGTTCCGGGTGAAATCGAGATTTTACCGGAGTACCGGGGGGTTACCGGACCCCCCCCCTCGGGGGGGTTATTGGGCCTACATGGGCCATAAGGGAGAAGAGGAGGGCCAGCCAGGGCAGGCCGCGCGCCCCTCCCCCCTAGTCCGAATAGGACAAGTAAGGGGGGGCGCCCCCCTTTCCTCTTTCTCCCTTCCTCCTTCCTTTTCCAACAAGGCAAGAGGGGGGAGTCCTACTCCCGGTTGGAGTAGGACTCCTCCAGGCGCACCCATAGGGCCGGCCGCACCCCCCTCTCCCTCCTTTATATACTGAGGCAAGGGGGCACCCCATGACACACAAGTTGATCCTCGTGATCGTTCCTTAGCCGTGTGTGGTGCCCCCTTCCACCATATTACACCTCGGTCATATCGTAGCGGTGCTTAGGCGAAGCCCTGCATCGGTAGAACATCATCGCCGTCATCATGCCGTCGTGCTGACGAAACTCTCCCTCAATGTTTTGCTGGATCGGAGCTCGAGGGACGTCACCGAGTTGAACGTGTGTAGAACTCGGAGGTGCCGTACGTTCGGTACTTGGATCGGTCGGATCGGGAAGACGTACGACTACTTCCTCTACGTTGTGTCAACGCTTCCGTTTCCGGTCTACGAGGGTACGTAGACAACACTCTCCCCTCTCGTTGCTATGCATCACCATGATCTTGCGTGTGCGTAGGAAAATTTTGAAATTACTACGTTCCCCAACAGTGGCATCCGAGCCTAGGTTTTATGCGTTGATGTTGTGCACGAGTAGAACACAAGTGAGTTGTGGGCGATATTACTCATACTGCTTACCGACATGTCATACTTTGGTTCGGCGGTATTGTTGGATGAAGCGGCCCGGACCGACATTATGTGTATGCTTACGCGAGACTGGTTCTACCGACGTGCTTTGCACACAGGTGGCTGGCGGGTGTCAGTTTCTCCAACTTTAGTTGAACCAAGTGTGGCTACGCCCGGTCCTTGCGAAGGCTAAAACAACACCAACTTGACAAACTATCGTTGTGGTTTTGATGCGTAGGTAAGAACGGTTCTTGCTAAGCCCGTAGCAGCCACATAAAACTTGCAACAACAAAGTAGAGGATGTCTAACTTGTTTTTGCAGGGCATGTTGTGATGTGATATGGTCAATACATGATGCTAAATTTTATTGTATGAGATGATCATGTTTTGTAACCAAGTTATCGGCAACTGGCAGGAGCCATATGGTTGTCGCTTTATTGTATGCAATGCAATTGTGCTGTAATGCTTTGCTTTATCACTAAGCGGTAGCGATCACTAGTAGAAAAAGGGTCAAATGTGAAGCACATTAGTGCCGGTTTGAATTTGAGCCGGCACTAATGTGACCATTAGTGCCGGTTCCAACGGCTAGGCGGGCAGGCATCATTAGTACCGGTTCGTGGGTAACCTTTAGTATCGGTTCATGCCACGAACTGGTACTAATGAGGCTGTGTCAGGCTATGGTCAGTCTGGGGCCCCCACGAAGACCTTTAGTACCGGTTCATGCCATGAACCGGTACTAGAGTTTCTTTGTAAGCTGATTTTTAGTCCCACCTCGCCAAGAGAGAGGCAGTATGAGCGGTTTATAAGTCGTGAGTGCACAGACAATGACGAAGAGTTGCAATGCTCACCTACATGTTGATTAGCTTCAAGCCTTGCGGAATAGCATAGATTGCACTGAGCTATGTGCAGTGCAGTCTACACTATTCCGAATGGCTTGAAGCAAATTAACCAGCATTGCACCTCTTTTTTATTTTTAATGACTTATTTGAACTCCGGACTTCTTTTGTGTTCAGTATGCAGCATACAAAGCGACGTCATCAATTTCCAACATGTTCTGACATCATTTTTTGTTTTTCGGTCATTTACCTAATTGTTTAGAGAGCTAAATGACCATGAAATTGAAAATCACTACAAAATGAATCCTGAAAATGTTGAAACTTGGCATGGTATCATCATATCACCCGCATAGCATGCGCGAAAGAGTAGAGAGGGTCACGGCAAAAACTGGACGCACTTCGTGTACAAACTGGACATACTCTTTCACAGTATCAGGGTTTCGGACGAGAACTCATCTGTTACATGGCCACTTCAATGTTTTTTAAACTTATTTGAACTTCGGACTTCTTTTGTGTTCAGTATGCAGCATTCAAAGCGACGTCATCAATTTCCAACATGTTCTGACATCATTTGTTGTTTTTCGGTCATTTACCTAATTGTTTAGAGAGCTAAATGACCGTGAAATTGAAAATCACTACAAAATGAATCCTGAAAATGTTGAAACTTGGCATGTTATCATCATATCACCCGCATAGCATGCGCGAAAGAGTAGAGAGGGTCACGGCAAAAACTGGATGCACTTCGTGTACAAACTAGACAAACTCTTTCAGAGTATCAGGGTTTCGGACGAGAACTCATCTGTTACATGGCCACTTCAATGTTTTTTAAACTTATTTGAACTCTTGACTTCTTTTGTGTTCAGTATGCAGCATTCAAAGTGACGTCATCAATTTCCAACATGTTCTGGCATCATTTGTTGTTTTTCGGTCATTTACCTAATTGTTTAGAGAGCTAAATGACCGTGAAATTGAAAATCACTACAAAATGAATCCTGAAAATGTTGAAACTTGGCATGGTATCATCATATCACCCGCATAGCATGCGCGAAAGAGTAGAGAGGGTCACGGCAAAAACTGGACGCACTTCGTGTACAAACTGGACATACTCTTTCGGAGTATCAGGGTTTCGGACAAGAACTCATCTGTTACACGGCCACTTCAATGGTTTTTAAACTTATTTGAACTCCGGACTTCTTTTGTGTTCAGTATGCAGCATTCAAAGCGACGTCATCAATTTCCAACATGTTCTGACATCATTTGTTGTTTTTCGGTCATTTACCTAATTGTTTTAGAGAGCTAAATGACCGTGAAATTGAAAATCACTACAAAATGAATCCTGAAAATGTTGAAACTTGGCATGGTATCATCATATCACCCGCATAGCATGCGCGAAAGAGTAGAGAGGGTCACGGCAAAAACTGGACGCACTTCGTGTACAAACTGGACATACTCTTTCCGAGTATCAGGGTTTCGGATGAGAACTCATCTGTTACATGGCCACTTCAATGTTTTTAAACTTATTTGAACTCCGGACTTCTTTTGTGTTCAGTATCCAGCATTTAAAGCGATGTCATCAATTTCCAACATGTTCTGACATCATTTGTTGTTTTCGGTCATTTACCTAATTGTTTAGAGAGCTAAATGACCGTGAAATTGAAAATCACTACAAAATGAATCCTGAAAATGTTGAAACTTGGCATGGTATCATCATATCACCCGCATAGCATGCGCGAAAGAGTAGAGAGGGTCACGGCAAAAACTGGACGCACTTCGTGTACAAACTGGACATACTCTTTCGGAGTATCAGGGTTTCGGACGAGAACTCATCTGTTACACGGCCACTTCAATGTTTTTTAAACTTATTTGAACTCGGGACTTCTTTTGTGTTTAGTATGCAGCATTCAAAGCGACGTCATCAATTTCCAACATGTTCTGACATCATTTGTTGTTTTTTGGTCATTTACCTAATTGTTTAGTATGCAGCATTCAATTTCCAGAAGAAAATAAATAGAAGAAAAGAAATAATGCAGAAAATAAAAAAACTATACAAAAAAATTACTCAAAAATAAATAGAAGAAAATAAATAATGCATAAAAGAAAAAACTATATAAAAAACTACTCAAAATAAATAGAAGAAAATAAATAATGCAGAAAAGAAAAAACTATATAAAAAATTTGTTGGCGCGCTGCCCAGTGGGCCTGCCAGACCTAGGGTGTGCAAATGCAGGCCCAAAAGGGCCAGCAGGCTCACAGGGCAGCGCGCCCTAATTAATTAGGCCCAGAAGCCTGCTATATAAAGGAGTTCAAAGAGGTAGCCTCGGCTGGGTTTATAAACCAGTGCGGCTGCCCTTCGCCCGGCGAGGTGGGACTAAACTTTGGGGTGGCAGCGCGAGGCCTTTAGTACCGGTTGGTGGCTCCAACCGGTACTAAAGTCTTTAGTACCGGTTGGAGCCACCAACCGGTACTAAAGGCCTGCTCTTCCCGCCTCTTGGCCTGGCCAAAGTTGGCCTTTAGTACCGGTTGGTGGCTCCAACCGGTACTAAAGGCCTCTCCTATATATACAACACTTACGAAAATTCAGTTAGACCTCCCGCTTTCTTTCGTCTCCAGCCTCTCGCGCGCCGCTCGAACCCGTCCTCGCCGCCCGTCGCCCGTCGTCGTCGTCGCTGTCCCCGCCGCCACCCGTCGTCGTCGCCGTCTCGCGCCGCCGCCCCGAACGCCGTGCGCCGCTGTCCGTCGTCGTCCCTCCGCGGTCCCGTACGTCTCTCGCTCTCGCGTATACCCGCCGCGCCGCCGTCCGTCGTCGTCGCACCCGGCCCGTATGGCGGCACCCCCGCCCCGTACGTCGGCGCCCCCGCTCGTACGTACGGGGCGGCGGCGTACGGGGCCGCACACATACACACATACACACACATGCATATATACGTACACACTACACACACACACACACATACACACACACATTTTTTTACTTATTTTTTGTTTTTTAGAAAATTTAATTAGATGATCGAATGTTTGATTAATGTCGAATGTTAGATGAATTAGCTAGATAGAAAATTGTCGAACTAGAGATTTGAACTAGTTGAATAATTAATATAACTAGTTTATTTTTAGTAAGAAAATTATCGAACTAGTTTATTTAGGTATATGAGATTTGAACTAGTTCAATAATTAATATAACTAGTTTATTTTTAGTAAGAAAATTGTTGAACTAGTTTATTTAGGTATATGAGATTTGAACTAGTTCAATAATTAATATAACTAGTTTATTTAGGTATATGACATTTGAACTAGTTCAATAATTAATATAACTCGTTTATTTTTAGTAAGAAAATTTAGGTATCTGAGATTTGATGATCTAATTAAAATATTATTTGTTAATGAGTTTTTTTGTTTTTTTCATTTTTTATATATTTTGAGTTTATATAAATGTTAGATTAATGTCGAATGTTAGATGAATTAGATAGAAAAGTTAAATATATAGTAATGTCAATTGTTAGAGATGAATATAGTTAGATATATTAATGTCAAATGTTAGATGAATATATATTTGGCTAGATATTAATTAATGTTAGATAGTAATAGGTGTTTAATGTTTCACCTATATGAACATAGGAAATGTCATCTGACGACAAAAAAGATTTCATTATGTGCGAACACTGTGAAGACCAGCGCGGCCTGTGCGACAGAAATTTCCTTGTTGATGGTAGGCGCTTCAGCATCAAGCTGGATGAGACATTCAAAGTTGATACAGTAAGTCACTTTGTCAATTATTATTTGAATGCAAAACTTATGCTTCATTTGCTTCAACTTATAATTTTAAATTTTCACTATTCTACTAGCGCATCCCCTGCCATGCAAGAATTTTTGTCTTGGATAAGATAGGTTTTAGTGCTATAGATGATATGGAGGTAAAGAGAGTTTACTTGAAGACGGAGCATGGGTATGCTTTCAACGTCAAATTATATAATGGAGACACATACACCCATTTTGAATGCAAAATTTGGCAAGCACTATGCAAGGCTTATGCATTTGAGCCTGGTATGGTTGTCACCTTTGATATTCGTCTGGAAAATGATATTGAAGGTAATATAGACATCTGGGTCGATGTGCAAACGCCTCCAGTTCTACCATTATGTGAGTTTTTCTCAACCATGCATGCATATGTTTATGTCTTTGATACAGTTTATTCAAAAATAGTTGACAACTAATTTGTGTTGTCAGCTTATTTCGGTTCAAGCAAACATGTCCGGCGCGTGGTAGACAGGACCTACTACTGCCCCGGGGCTCAACTAAACTGCGAGGAGATAAGTCATTATGTTTCATGGCTTGAGGATCTTAATACTGTCAAGACAAAAAAATTTCCTGAACTTAGAAATGTTAGTACTCAAAACGTGCGACCAATGGTGATCGTATTGAACTACAGTCACATCTATAATCGAAAGATGGTAAGATTTTAACTATTTGTCCTTAATTAGTGCATCTTTTCCATACATTATTTTTGAAGCTAAACTTTCATTGCTTAGTATATTAATTACTATACTATGTTCTTCAACAGGGACTTCCGATGACAGTTGTGCCTCAGTGGATCGAGACTAAAGGTGACATGTCAATGGTTAGCTTACGGCCAAGATATCCTACATTGCACATGAGTGCATTCAGGATTTCTGAAAGCGAAGAATGCTTAATAGTGAAAGATTGGAGCAAAATTGTTAACGATCGCAGAGAAGTACTAGGGGGCAGCAAGGAGAAGCGCAACCCAAGATTAGGAGACAGATTCATCTGCATGCTCCAGTATGATGAATAAGGAGAGCTATACATGTTCTATGCTATTCTACCTGAGAGGGAGCAGCACTAGTTTTCATGCTCTTAATTAGTGTCTCATGTCCGTGTCCTGAACTTTGATGTTGGTGATGATTATGTTGAACTCGATGATATCTTTGCTTCTGTTACAAAGTGAATGTTTCCTCTTTAAGCTAGCCAGTGTTGGTGATGATTAGATAGCTAGCGGTAATGACTATGATGATTAATTAAACAGTGGTAATTAGACGACTACGATGATTTTTAGCTAGCTAGAGTTTATTTATTTATTAATATGCGATGATGATGATGATGATGATGACTACAACTCATTATAACGTAAAACAATCCTAAATTAAATTGATAACACAAATTTAATTGAAAAATACAAAATAAAACAAAAACCCACAAACATTTAGTACCGGTTGGTGTTACCAACCGGTACTAAAGGGCTCCCGGCCCCCGGAGCTGGCTCGTGCCACGTGGTTTCCCTTTAGCACCGGTTCGTGCTGAACCGGTACTAAAGGGGGGGCCTTTAGTGACCACACTTTAGTGCCGGTTATGGAACCGTCACTAAAGGGCCTTACGAACCGGTGCTATTGCCCGGTTCTGCACTAGTGGATAGTCGTGGAAGCATAAGATTGGCGAGACAACAACGATGGTACGATGGTGATCAAGGTGTTGCGTCGGTGACGATGGTGATCATGAAGGTGCTTCGGAGATGGAGATCACAAGCACAAGATGATGATGGCCATATCATATCACTTATATTGATTGCACGTGATGTTTATCTTTTATGCATCTTATCTTGCTTTGATTGACGGTAGCATTATAAGATGATCCCTCACTAAATTATAAAAGTATAAGTGTTCTCCCTGAGTATGCACCGTTGCGAAAGTTCTTCGTGCTGAGACACAACGTGATGATCGGGTGTGATAGGCTCTATGTTCAAATACAACGGGTGCAAAACAGTTGCACACGCGGAATACTCAGGTTTAACTTGACGAGCCTAGCATATAATAGATATGGCCTCGGAACACGGAGACCGAAAGGTCGAGCGTGAATCATATAGTAGATATGATCAACATATTGATGTTCACCATTGATACTACTCCATCTCACGTGATGATCAGACATGGTTTAGTTGATTTGGATCACGTGATCACTTAGAGGATTATAGGGATATCTTTCTAAGTGGGAGTTCTTAAGTAATATGATTAATTGAACTTAAATTTATCATGAACTTAGTACCTGATAGTATCTTGCTTGTCTATGTTTGATTGTAGATAGATGGCTCGTGCTGTTGTTCCGTTGAATTTTAATGCGTTCCTTGAGAAAGCAAAGTTGAAAGATGATGGTAGCAATTACACAGACTGGGTCCGTAACTTGAGGATTATCCTCATTGCTGCATAGAAGAATTACGTCCTGGAAGCACCGCTAAGTGCCAAGCCTACTGCAGGAGCAACACCAGATGTTATGAACGTCTGGCAGAGCAAAGCTGATGACTACTCGATAGTTCAGTGTGCCATGCTTTACGGCTTAGAACCGGGTCTTCAATGACGTTTTGAACGTCATGGAGCATGTGAGATGTTCCAGGAGTTGAAGTTAATATTTCAAGCAAATGCCCGGATTGAGAGATATGAAGTCTCCAATAAGTTCTATAGCTGCAAGATGGAGGAGAATAGTTCTATCAGTGAACATATACTCAAAATGTCTGGGTATCATAATCACTTGACTCAACTGGGGGTTAATCTTCCTGTTGATAGTGTCATTGACAGAGTTCTTCAATCACTGCCACAAAGCTACAAAAGCTTCGTGATGAACTATAATATGCAAGGGATGAATAAAACTATTCATGAGCTCTTCGCGATGCTAAAAGCCGCGGAGGTAGAAATCAAGAAGGAGCATCAAGTGTTGATGGTCAATAAGACCACCAGTTTCAAGAAAAAGGGCAAAGGGAAGAAGAAAGGGAACTTTAAGAAGAACAGCAAACAAGTTGCTGCTCAGGAGAAGAAACCCAAGTCTGGACCTAAGCCTGAGACTGGGTGCTTCTATTGCAAGCAGACTGGTCACTGGAAGCGGAACTGCCCCAAGTATTTGGCGGATAAGAAGGATGGCAAAGTGAACAAAGGTATATGTGATATACATGTTATTGATGTATACCTTACTAATGCTCGCAGTAGCACCTGGGTATTTGATATCGGTTCTGTTGCTAACATTTGCAACTCGAAACAGGGGCTACGGATTAAGTGAAGATTGGCTAAGGACGAGGTGACGATGCGCGTGGCAAATGGTTCCAAAGTCGATGTGATCGCGGTCGGCACGCTACCTCTACATCTACCTTCGGGATTAGTATTAGACCTAAATAATTGTTATTTGGTGCCGGTGTTGAGCATGAACATTATATCTGGATCTTGTTTGATGCAAGACGGTTATTCATTTAAATCAGAGAATAATGGTTGTTCTATTTATATGAGTAATATCTTTTATGGTCATGCACCCTTGAAGAGTGGTCTATTTTTGATGAATCTCGATAGTAGTGATACACATATTCATAATGTTGAAATCAAAAGATGCAGAGTTGATAATGATAGTGCAACTTATTTGTGACACTGCCGTTTAGGTCATATCGGTGTAAAGCGCATGAAGAAACTCCATACTAATGGACTTTTGGAACCACTTGATTATGAATCACTTGGTACTTGCGAACCGTGCCTCATGGGTAAGATGACTAAAACGCCGTTCTCCGGTACTATGGAGACAGCAACGGATTTGTTGGAAATCATACATACAGATGTATGTGGTCCAATGAATGTTGAGGCTCATGGCGGATATCGTTATTTTCTCACCTTCACAGATGATTTAAGCAGATATGGGTATATCTACTTAATGAAACATAAGTCTGAAACATTTGAAAAGTTCAAAGAATTTCAGAGTGAAGTTGAAAATCATCGTAATAAGAAAATAAAGTTTCTACGATATGATCGTGGAGGAGAATATTTGAGTTACGAGTTTGGTCCACATTTGAAACAATGCGGAATAGTTTCGCAACTCACGCCACCCGGAACACCACAGCATAATGGTGTGTCCAAATGTCGTAATTATACTTTATTAGATATGGTGCGATGTATGATGTCTGTTACTGATTTACCGTTATCGTTTTGGGGTTATGCTTTAGAGACGGCTGCATTCACGTTAAATAGGACACCATCGAAATCCGTTCAGACGACGCCGTATGAACTGTGGTTTGGCAAGAAACCAAAGTTGTCGTTTCTGAAAGTTTGGGGTTGCGATGCTTATGTGAAAAAACTTCAACCTGATAAGCTCGAACCCAAATCGGAGAAATGTGTCTTCATAGGATACCCAAAGGAGACTGTTGGGTACACCTTCTATCACAGATCCGAAGGCAAGACTTTTGTTGCTAAATTCGGAGTTTTTCTAGAGAAGGAGTTTCTCTCGAAAGAAGTGAGTGGGAAAAAAGTAGAACTTGATGAGGTAACTGTACCTGCTCCCTTATTGGAAAGTAGTACATCACAGAAACCGGTTTCTGTGACACCTACACCAATTAGTGATGAAGCTAATGATAATGATCATGAAACTTTAGATCAAGTTACTACTGAACCTCGTAGATCAACCAGAGTAAGATCCGCACCAGAGTGGTACGGTAATCCTATTCTGGAAGTCATGCTACTAGATCATGATGAACCTATGAACTATGAAGAAGCGATGGTGAGCCTAGATTCCGCAAAATGGCTAGAAGCCATGAAATTTGAGATGGGATCCATGTATGAGAACAAAGTGTGGACTTTGGTTGACTTGCCCGTTGATCGGCAAGCAATTGAGAATAAATGGATCTTCAAGAAGAAGACTGACGCTGACGGTAATGTTACTGTCTACAAAGCTTGACTTGTTGCAAAAGGTTTTTGACAAGTTCAAGGGATTGACTACGATGAGACCTTCTCACCTGTAGCGATGCTTAAGTCTGTCTGAATCATGTTAGCAATTGCCGCATTTTATGATTATGAAATTTGGCAAATGGATGTCAAAACTGCATTCCTGAATGGATTTCTGGAAGAAGAGTTGTATATGATGCAACCAGAAGGTTTTGTCAATCCAAAGGGAGCTAACAAAGTGTGCAAGCTCCAGCGATCCATTTATGGACTGGTGTAAGCCTCTCAGAGTTGGAATAAATGCTTTGATAGTGTGATCAAAGCATTTGGTTTTGTACAGACTTTTGGAGAAGCCTGTATTTACAAGAAAGTGAGTGGGAGCTCTGTAGAATTTCTGATATTATATGTGGATGACATATTATTGATTGGAAATGATATAGAATTTCTGGATAGCATAAAGGGATACTTGAATAAGAGTTTTTCAATGAAAGACATCGGTGAAGCTGCTTACATATTGGGCATTAAGATCTATAGAGATAGATCAAGACACTTAATTGGACTTTCACAAAGCACATACCTTGACAAGGTTTTGAAGAAGTTCAAAATGGATCAAGCAAAGAAAGGGTTCTTGCCTGTGTTACAAGGTGTGAAGTTGAGTAAGACTCAATGTCCAACCACCGCAGAAGATAGAGAGAAAATGAAAGATGTTCCCTATGCTTCAGCCATA
Organism: Triticum urartu; assembly: GCF_003073215.2. Classification (NCBI taxonomy): domain Eukaryota; kingdom Viridiplantae; phylum Streptophyta; class Magnoliopsida; order Poales; family Poaceae; genus Triticum; species Triticum urartu. The sequence goes on from NC_053022.1 coordinate 534,890,619, forward strand.
GGCTCTATCATGTACGCAATGCTGTGTACCAGACCTGATGTGTGCCTTGCTATAAGTCTAGCAGGGAGGTACCAAAGTAATCCAGGAGTGGATCACTGGACAGCGGTCAAGAACATCCTGAAATACCTGAAAAGGACTAAGGATATGTTTCTCGTATATGGAGGTGACAAAGAGCTCATCGTAAATGGTTACGTTGATCCAAGCTTTGACACTGATCCGGACGATTCTAAATCACAAACCGGATACGTGTTTTTACTGAATGGTGGAGCTGTCAGTTGGTGCAGTTCTAAACAAAGCGTCGTGGCGGGATCTACATGTGAAGCGGAGTACATAGCTGCTTCGGAAGCAGCAAATGAAGGAGTCTGGATGAAGGAGTTCATATCTGATCTAGGTGTCATACCTAGTGCATCGGGTCCAATGAAAATCTTTTGTGACAATACTGGTGCAATTGCCTTGGCAAAGGAATCCAGATTTCACAAGAGAACCAAGCACATCAAGAGATGCTTCAATTCCATTCGGGATTTAGTCCAAGTGGGAGACATAGAAATTTGCAAGATACATACGGATCTGAATGTTGCAGACCCGCTGACTAAGCCTCTTCCACGAGCAAAACATGATCAGCACCAAGGCTCCATGGGTGTTAGAATCATTACTGTGTAATCTAGATTATTGACTCTAGTGCAAGTGGGAGACTGAAGGAAATATGCCCTAGAGGCAATGATAAAGTTATTATTTATTTCCTTATATCATGATAAATGTTTATTATTCATGCTAGAATTGTATTAACTGGAAACATAATACATGTGTGAATACATAGACAAAATAGAGTGTCACTAGTATGCCTCTACTTGACTAGCTCGTTGATCAAAGATGGTTATGTTTCCTAACCATAGACATGAGTTGTCATTTGATTAACGGGATCACATCATTAGGAGAATGATGTGATTGACTTGACCCATTCCGTTAGCTTAGCACTTGATCGTTTAGTTTGTTGCTATTGCTTTCTTCATAACTTATACATGTTCCTATGACTATGAGATTATGCAACTCCCGTTTACCGGAGGAACACTTTGTGTGCTACCAAACGTCACAACGTAACTGGGTGATTATAAAGGTGCTCTACATGTGTCTCCGAAGGTACTTGTTGGGTTGGCATATTTCGAGATTAGGATTTGTCACTCCGATTATCGGAGAGGTATCTCTGGGCCCTCTCGGTAATGCACATCACTCAAGCCTTGCAAGCATTTCAACTAATAAGTTAGTTACAGGATGATGTATTACGGAACGAGTAAAGAGACTTGCCGGTAACGAGATTGAACTAGGTATTGAGATACCGATGATCGAATCTCGGGCAAGTAACATACCGATGACAAAGGGAACAATGTATGTTGTTATGCGGTCTGACTGATAAAGATCTTCGTAGAATATGTAGGAGCCAATATGAGCATCCAGGTTCCACTATTGGTTATTGACCGGAGACATGTCTCGGTCATGTCTACATAGTTCTCGAACCCGTAGGGTCCGCACGCTTAAAGTTCGGTGACGATCGTAATTAGGGTTTTTGTGTTTTGATGTACTGAAGGTTGTTCGGAGTCCCGGATGTGATCACGGACATGACGAGGAGTCTCGAAATGGTCGAGACATAAAGATTTATATATTGGAAGCCTATATTTGGATATTGGAAACGTTCCGGGTGAAATCGGGATTTTACCGGAGTACCGGGGGGTTACCGAACCCCCCCCCCTGGGGGTTATTGGGCCTACATGGGCCATAAGGGAGAAGAGGAGGGCCGGCCAGGGCAGGGGGGCGCCGCCCCCCTTTCCTCTTTCTCCCTTCCTCCTTCCTTTTCCAACAAGGCAAGAGGGGGGAGTCCTACTCCCGGTTGGAGTAGGACTCCTCCAGGCGCACCCATAGGGCCGGCGGCACCTCCCCCTCTCCCTCCTTTATATACTGAGGCAAGGGGGCACCCCATGACACACAAGTTGATCCTCGTGATCGTTCCTTAGCCGTGTGCAGTGCCCCCTTCCACCATATTCCACCTCGGTCATATCGTAGCGGTGCTTAGGCGAAGCCCTGTGTCGGTAGAACATCATCACCGTCATCACACCGTCGTGCTGACGAAACTCACCCTCAAAATTTTGCTGGGTTGGAGCTCGAGGGACGTCACCGAGTTGAACGTGTGCAGAACTCGGAGGTGCCGTACGTTCGGTACTTGGATCGGTCGGATTGGGAAGATGTACGACTACTTCCTCTATGTTGTGTCAACGCTTCCGTTGCCGGTCTACGAGGGTACGTAGACAACACTCTCCCATCTCGTTGCTATGCATCACCATGATCTTGCATGTGTGTAGGAAAATTTTGAAATTACTACGTTCCCCAACAACCTATGGCCCCCGGGTCTATTCTCCATCATACAAGTTTCCAATCTATCTTATTTTGCAATCTTTACTTTCAATCTATATCATAAAAATACCAAAAATATTTATCTTATTATCATTATCTCTATCAGATCTCACTCTTGCAACTGGCCATGAAGGGATTGACAACACCTTTTATCGTGTTGGTTGCGAGGTTCTTATTTGTTTGTGTAGGTACGAGGTGACTCGCGCGAGGTTTCCTACTGGATTGATACCTTGGTTCTCAAAAATTGAGGGAAATACTTACGCTGCTTTGTTGCATCACCCTTTCCTCTTCAAGGGAAAACCAACGTATGCTCAAGAGGTAGCACGAAGGATTTCTGGCGCCATTGCCAGGGAGATCTACGCCAAGTCAAGACATACCAAGTACCCATCACAACTCTTATCCTTCGCATTACATTATTTGCCATTTGCCTCTTGTTTTCCTCTCCCCCACTTCACCCTTGCCTTTTTATTCGCCTCTTTACCGTTTGTTTTCTTGTACGATGGCCGATTCAAAAAGGGCTAAGGGTTCTCTCCCGGGTTTTACCTTGGATAGTCCCTCTGTCCTCTCTAAGCTCATAAATAATGATGTTATGGAGACACCTACCGGGGTTATCAATGAGAGTTTGAATAATTTCGATGAAGATGGTCCCGGAATTTTTCGTCATTTACTTGATGAATCTTTGAAAGACGCTTGTGATACTTATGAAAGCTTTTATATTGAGGTTTACCTAAAAAGCTTTTATATTGGCTTACCCTCTTCATTCAAGCAAGTTATAGATTCTATCTTTGAAGAAGGTTTTCTTTAGGGGGATCCCATTGATACTTATGAAAGGATGAAAACTATATTTGGGCCCCATGAGTGAGAAGGTTGAATCTACCTCTCTTTTGTGCTTTTACCAAAATGAAACTATCAAAGAAATGAGGGCTAGTTTAGATGCCAATTTCCGTAACGTGCTTAATCTTTCTTCCACTATAAATGGCCACATGATATCTCAAAATAGAAAGATAAATGCTATAGAAAAGAATTTTTCTCTTTTCTTTCCTAATACCAAAGATGGCAATACCTAGATCTATCCTCGCTTTTATGCCTAGCTAGGGGCATTAAACGATAGCACTTGTTGGGAGGCAACCTTATTTTTATTCCTTGCTTTTTGTTCCTGTTTAGTAATAAATAATTTATCTAGCCTCTGTTTTTGTTGTGTTTTTGTGTTTAATTAGTGTTTGGGCCAAGTAGAACCGTTAGGAAGACTTGGGGAAAGTCTTTTTGATCTTGCTGTAAAAAACAGAAACTTTAGCTCTCACGAGAATTGCTGCCATTTTTTATTGGAGAGTGATATTTAGTTAATTATTTTTGCAGATGATTAATAGATAAATTCCTCACGTTCAGAAATTTATCTTAGAATTTTTGGGGTTCCAGAAGTATTATAAACCTACAGATTACTACAGACTGTTCTGTTTTTGACAGATTCTGTTTTTCGTGTGTTGTTTGCTTATTTTGATGAATCTATGTCTAGTAATAGAGTTTATGAACCATAGAAAAGTTGGAATACAGTAGGTTCAACACCAATATAAATAAATAATGAGTTCATTACAGTATCTTGAAGTGGTGTTTTGTTTTCGTTTACTAACGGAGCTCACGAAGATTTTCTTTTAAGTTTTGTGTTGTGAAGTTTTCAAGTTTTGGGTAAAGATTTGATGGATTATGGAACAAGGAGTGGCAAGAGCCTAAGCTTGGGGATGCCCAAGGAACCCCAAGGTAAAAACCAAGTACACCAAAAATCCTAAGCTTGGGGATGCCCCGAAAGGCATCCCCTCTTTTGTCTTTGTTCATCGGTAACTTTACTTGGAGCTATATGTTTATTCACCACATGATATGTGTTTTGCTTGGAGCTTCTTGTATGATTTGAGTCTTTGCCTTTTATTTTAACACAACCATCCTTGATGTACACACCTTTTGAGAGAGACACACATGAATCAAAATTTATTAGAATACTCTATGTGCTTCACTTATATCTTTTGAGTTATATAGTTTTTGCTCTAGTGCTTCACTTATACCTTTTAGAGCACGGTGGTGGTTTTATTTTATAGAAATAATTGATCTCTAATGCTTCACTTATATTATTTTGAGAGTCCTTTAGAACAGCATGGTAATTTGCTTTTAGGAATAATAAAAACTTTCATATAAGTGCATTGCATACTATGAGAAGTTTGATACTTGATAATTGTTTTGAGATATGGAGATGGTGATATTAGGGTCATGCTAGTTTAGTAGTTGTGAATTTGAGAAATACTTGTGTTGAAGTTTGTGATTCCCGTAGCATGCACGTATGGTGAACCATTATGTGATGAAGTTGGAGCATGATTTATTTATTGATTGTCTTCCTTATGAGTGGCGGTCGGGGACGAGCGATGGTATTTTCCTACCAATCTATCCCCCTAGGAGCATGCGCGCAGTACTTTGTTTCGATAATTAATAGATGTTTGCAATAAGTATGTGAGTTCTTTATGACTAATGTTGAGTCCATGGACTATACGCACCCTCACCCTTCCACATTTGCTAGCCTCTCTATTACCACGCACTTTTCGCCGGTATCATACACCCACCATATACCTTCCTCAAAACAGCCACCATACCTACCTATTATGGCATTTCCATAGCCATTCCGAGATATATTGCCATGCAACTTTCCACCGTTCCGTTTGTTATGACATGCTTCATCATTGTCATATTGCTTTGCATGATCATGTAGTTGACATCGTATTTGTGGTAAAGCCACCTTTCATAATTTTTCCATACATGTAACTATTGATTCATTGCACATCCCAGTACACCGCCTGAGGCATTCACTTAGAGTCATATTTTGTTCTAACTATTGAGTTGTAATTCTTGAGTTGTAAGTAAAAAAGAAGTGTGATGATCATCATTATTAGAGCATTGTCCCAGTGAGGAAAGGATGATGGAGACTATGATTCCCCCACAAGTCGGGATGAGACTCCGGACGAAAAAAGAGAAAAGAGGCCAAAAGAAAAAAAAGAAAGAAGGCCCAAATAAAAAAAGGAAAAAAGAGAGAAGAAGAGAGAAGGGACAATGTTGATATCCTTTTCCACACTTGTGCTTCAAAGTAGCACCATGATCTTCATGATAGAGAGTCTCCTATGTTGTCACTTTCATAAACTAGTGGGAATTTTACATTATAGAACTTGGCTTGTATATTCCAATGATGGGCTTCCTCAAATTGCCCTAGGTCTTAGTGAGCAAGCAAGTTGGATGCACACCCACTTAGTTTCTTTTGTTGAGCTTTCATATACTTATAGCTCTAGTGCATCCGTTGCATGGCAATCCCTACTCACTCACATTGATATCTATTGATTGGCATCTCCATAGCCCATTGATACGCCTAGTTGATGTGAGACTATCTTCTCCTTTTTGTCTTCTCCACAACCACCATTCTATTCCACCTATAGTGCTATGTCCATGGCTCACGCTCATGTATTGCATGAAAGTTGAAAAGGTTTGAGAACATCAAAAGTATGAAACAATTGCTTGGTTTGTCATTGGGGTTGTGCATGACTTAATATTTTGTGTGATGAAGATAGAGCATAGCCAGACTATATGATTTTGTAGGGATAACTTTCTTTGGCTGTGTTATTTTGAGAAGACATGATTGCTTAGTTAGTATGCTTGAAGTATTATTATTTTTATGTCAATATTAAACTTTTATCTTGAATCTTTAGGATCTGAACATTCATGCCACAATAAAGAAAATTACATTGAGAAATATGTTAGGAATCATTCCACATCAAAAATTCTGTTTTTATCATTTACCTACTCGAGGACGAGCAGGAATTAAGCTTGGGGATGCTTGATACGTCTCCAACGTATCTATAATTTTTGATTGTTCCATGCTATTATATTATCTGTTTTGGATGTTCATGGGCTTTATTTTACACTTTTATATTATTTTCGGGACTAACCTATTAACCGGAGGCCCAGCCCAAATTGCTGTTTTTTTGCCTATTTCAGTGTTTCGTAGAAAAGGAATATCAAACGAAGTCCAAACGGAATGAAACCTTCAGGAGCGTGATTTTTGGAACAAACGTGATCCAGAGGACTTGGAGTGGACGTCAAGCAATCAACGAGGAGGCCACGAGGCAGGGGGCGCCTACCACCCTGGGCGCGCCCTCCACCCTTGTGGGCCCCTCGTGGCTCCACCGACCTACTTCTTCCTCCTATATATATCTACATAACCCGCAAAAATCCAGGAGCACCATGAAACCCTATTTCCACCGCCGCAACCTTATGTACCCAAGAGATCCCATCTTGGGGACTTTTCCGGAGCTCCGCCGGAGGGGGCATTGATCACGGAGGGCCTCTATATCAATGATAACCCACAAGTATAGGGGATCACAACAGTTTTCGAGGGTAAAGTATTCAACCCAAATTTATTGATTCGACACAAGGGGAGCCAAAGAATACTCTCAAGTATTAGCAGCTGAGTTGTCAATTCAACCACACCTGGAAACTTAGTATCTGCAGCAAAGTATTTAGTAGCAAAATAATATGATAGTAGTGGTAACGGTAACAAAAGGTAACGGTAGTAAAAGCAATGTTTTTGGTATTTTGTAGTGATGATAGCAATAGCAACGGGAAAGTAAATAAGCGAAGAACAATATATGGAAAGCTCGTAGGCAATGGATCGGTGATGGAGAATTATGCTAGGTGCGGTTCATCATGTAACAGTCATAACCTAGGGTGACACAGAACTAGCTCCAGTTTGTCAATGTAATGTAGGAATGTATTCCGAATATAGTCATACGCGCTTATGGAAAAGAACTTGCATGACATCTTTTGTCCTACCCTCCCGTGGCAGCGGGGTCCTTATGGAAACTAAGGGATATTAAGGCCTCCTTTTAATAGAGAACCGGAACAAAGCATTAACACATAGTGAATACATGAACTCCTCAAACTACGGTCATCACCGGTAAGTATCCCGATAATTGTCACTTCGGGGTTAACGGATCATAACACATAATAGGTGACTATAGACTTGCAAGATAGGATCAAGAACACTCATATGTTGATGAAAACATAATAGGTTCAGATCTGAAATCATGGCACTCGGGCCCTAGTGACAAGCATTAAGCATAGCAAAGTCATAGAAACATCAATCTCAGACCATAGTGGACACTAGGGATCAAACCCTAACAAAACTAACTCGATTACATGATAGATCCCATCCAACCCATCACCGTCCAGCAAGCCTACGATGGAATTACTCACGCACAGCAGTGAGCATCATGAAATTGGTGATGGAGGATGGTTGATGATGATGATGGCGATGGATTCCCCTCTCCGGAGCCCCGAACGGACTCCAGATCAGCCCTCCCGAGAGGTTTTAGGGCTTGGCGGCGGCTCCGTACCGTAAAACGCGATGATTTCTTCTCCCTGATTTTTTTCTCCCTGAAACACAATATATGGAGTTGGAGTCGGAGAGGCAACAGGGGGCCCACGAGGTAGGGGCGCGCCCCCCACCCTCGTGGATAGGTGGTGGGCCCCCTGGCCTTCATCTTTTGCAGGTATTTTTCATATTTTCTGAAAAGTCGCTCCATGAAGTTTTAGGTCATTCTGAGAATGTTTGTTTCCGCACATAAATAACACCATGGTAATTCTGCTGAAAACATCGTCAGTCCGGGTTAGTTCCATTCAAATTATGCAAGTTAGAGTCCAAAACAAGGGCAAAAGTGTTTGGAAAAGTAGATACGACAGAGACGTATCAACTCCCCCAAGCTTAAACCTTTGCTTGTCCTCAAGCAATTCAGTTGATAAACTGAAAGTGATAAAGAAAAACTTTTACAAACTCTGTTTGCTCTTGTTGTTGCAAATATGTAAAGCCAGCATTCAAGTTTTCAGCAAAGATTATAACTAACCACATTCGCAATAACACATAGGTCTCAAGTTTACTCATATCAATAGCATAATCAACTAGCAAGCAATAATAATAAATCTTGGATGACAACACTTTCTCAAAACAATCATACTATGATATAACAAGGTGGTATCTCGCTGGCCCTTTTCGAGACCACAAAACATAAATGCAGAGCACCTTTAAAGACCAAGGAGTGACTAGACATTGTAATTCATGGTAAAAGAGATCCAGTCAAGTCATACTCAATGAAAATTAACAGTAATGAATGCAAATGACAGCGGTGCTCTCCAACTGGTGCTTTTTAATAAGAGGATGATGACTCGGCATAAAAGTAAATAGATAGGCCCTTCGCAGAGGGAAGCAGGGATTTGTAGAGGTGCCAGAGCTCGGTTTTGAAACAGAGGTGAATAATATTTTGAGCAGTATACTTTCATTGTCAACATAACAACCAAGAGATGGTGATATCTTCCATGCTACACACATTATAGGCGGTTCCCAAACAGAATGGTAAAGTTTATACTCCCCCTTCCACCAACAAGCATCAATCCATGGCTTGCTCGAAACAACGAGTGCCTCCAACTAACAAGAGTCCCAGTGGGAGTTTTGTTTGCAATTATTTTGATTTAGTTTGCATAAAGCATGGGACTGGGCATCCCGGTGACCAGCCATTTATCTCGTGAGTGAGGAGCGGAGTCCACTCCTCTTGAGAATAACCCGCCTAACATGGAAGATACGGACAACCCTAGTTGATACATGAGCTATTCGAGCATAAAAAACGGGATATTTATTTGAAGGTTTAGAGTTTGGCACATACAAATTTACTTGGAACGGAAGGTAGATACCGTATATAGGTAGGTATAGTGGACTCATGTGGAATAACTTTGGGGTTTAAGGAATTGGATGCACAAGCAGTATTCCCGCTTAGTACAGGTGAAGGCTAGCAAAAGACTGGGAAGCGACCAGCTAGAGAGCGACAACAGTCATGAACATGCATTAAAATTAATCAACACCGAATGCAAGCATGAGTAGGATATAATCCACCATGAACATAAATATCGTGAAGGCTATGTTGATTTTGTTTCAACTACATGCGTGAACATGCGCCAACTCAAGTCACTTAAATCATTCAGAGGAGGATACCACCCTATCATACCACATCATAACTATCTCAATAGCATGTTGGCACGCAAGGTAAACCATTATAACTCATAGCTAATCAAGCATGGCACAAGAAACTATGATCTCTAATTGTCATTGCAAACATGTTTATTCATAATAGGCTGAATCAGGAACGATGAACTAATCATATTTACAAAAACAAAAGAGGTCGAGTTCATACCAGATTTTCTTATCTCAGCCAGTCCATCATATATCATCATAATTGCCTTTCACTTGCACGACCGAACGATGTGAATAATAATAATAGTGCACGTGCATTGGACTAAGCTGGAATCTGCAGGCATTCAATAAACAGGAGAAGACAAGACAATATGGGCTCTTTTGTCAGATAAACAATAATGCATATAAGAGCCACTTCAACAATTTAATTATGGTCTTCTCCTATCGACCCCCAAAGAAAAGAAAAGAAATAAAACTATTTACACGGGAAAGTTCCCAACAAGCAAAAGAAGAACAGGAAATATTTTTGGGTTTTCTTTTTAATTACTACTACAAGCATGGAAATTAAATTGATTAAAAGCTACAACTAATTTTTTTGGTTTTTCTTAAGGTTTATTAAACACACAAGAAGAAAGCATAAAAAGGAAATAAACTAGCATGGATGATACAATGAAAAAGTATGAGCACCGACATCTAGCAATGAGTGTGTGAGCATAAATGTAATGTCGGTGGGAAATACGTACTCCCCCAAGCTTAGGCTTTTGGCCTAAGTTGGTCTATGGCCACGGCTGGCCTGGCGGATATCCATAATAGTAGATGGGTCGTACTGCGATGCAGCGGCTATCGCCTGCTGAGCTGTAGCGTGGCGACGAGCGGCCTTCGCTCTCCTCTCGTACTCATCTGCCTCCTCTCTGGTAATAGTATATCTTCCTTTTGCCTGATGATCAAAGAAGGCAGGAGCAGGGAGAGTAATATGGACAGCACGACGTCTGTCAAAGATTAGTCGATACTGGAGAGGTGATTCATTCCTCTCGACAAACTGGTGGTGAACCATAGCATTAAAGTCTAGGTAAGCAGGGTAATTCAATATCATCTTCGCGTATGGCTATACCAAGAAAATTAGCTATGCGGGTTGCATAAATTCCTCCAAAGAAATCTCCATTAAATCTATTAAGATGCAACCTACGTGCAACAATGGCTCCCAAATTATAAGATTTGTCTCCTAACACAGCACTCCTAAGAATACTGAGTCAGGGACACACATGTGACATGCCTCATCTTTACCATTAATGCATCTACCTATGAAGAGAGCAAAATAATGTATAGCAGGAAAGTGAATGCTCCCTATGGTAGCTTGTGTTATATCTCTAGATTCTCCCACAGTTATACTAGCAAGAAAATCTCTAAATTCAGATTTGCGAGGATCCCTTATACTACCCCATTGTGGAAGTTTGCAAGCAGTGGTAAAATCCTCTAAGTCCATAGTGTAAGAATTTTCATAAAGATCAAACAGGACAGTTGGAGAATTACGTGAAGATGAAAATTCAAACCTCCTCACAAAGGAACTAGTGAGATTGTGATACTGGCTGCACTTCTCTTCCTCGAAGCTCACAAGATCAGCGTTACGCAAATATGCGTTGAATTCTTCCTTAATTCCCACTCGATCCATAAAGTTCTCAGAAGGCCATTCACAAGGACGCACTGGAGCGTCTCTTGGTGGCTCATCATCAGCATCACGCATTGCAAGCCTGGGTCCTTGCTTCCTTGAAGAACCACCTTGGAACATTTTCCTAAGCATTTTTCTTCCTCTGAAAAATTCTGAAATTTTTAGTAACTTCAAAATAAAAGTAAACCAAACTCAATAATATTGATAGCAACTACTCCTACAAGTGCCTAGGGCCTATATCATGCATCAAAACTACTTTTGACCATATAAATTTGACATGCAAGCTCAAGAACAGGGTCACCTAAGCAGCAAAAATTTGCAATGAATAAAGCACTAGAACAAAAACTAATTGGACCAATGGAGGAGTCACATACCAAGGAACAATCTCCCCAAGCAGTTTTGTGAGAGGTGCTTTGAGCAAGGAGATCGAAAATGGCAGCAAAACGAGCTTGGACTCGGGTTTGAGCTGGTTATTTGTGTTTGTGGGAGGAAGAAGAAGTGTATGGGTGAAAGGATAAGTGGAGGAGGGCCACCGTGGGCCCACGAGGCAGGGGGCGCGCCCTAGGGGGTGGCGGCCCTCCACCCTCGTGGGCAGGTGGTTGACCCCCTGCTGTGTTCTCAGTGCCAAATATTTCTCAAATATTCTAGAAAAAATCATATTTAAATTTCAGGGCATTTGGAGAACTTTTATTTTCAAGGTATTTTTATATTGCACGGATAATCAGATAACAGACAGAAAAATATTTATTTTTATTTTATTTAATATAAATATCAGAAAGTAAAAATGGGGTACAGAAGGTTGTGACTTCTAGTTTCATCCATCTCATGATCATCAAAAGGAATCCACTAACAAGGTTGATCAAGTCTTGATAACGAACTCATTCTGAATAACATGGAACTGGAGAAATTTCGAATAACACTACGTTACCTCAACAGGGATATGCACATCCCCAATAATAAGAATATCATATTTCTTCTTAACAGTAGGAAGAGGAAATTCAAAACCTCCAAATATAATCGATGGCATTATTCCAATAGAGTTGATACTATGAACTTGAGGTTGTTTCCTCGGAAAGTGTACCGTATGCTCATTACCATTAACATGGAAAGTGACATTGCATTTAGTGCAATCAATAACAGCCCCTGCAGTATTCAAAAAGGGTCTTCCAAGAATAATAGACATACTATCGTCCTCGGGAATATCAAGAATAACAAAGTTCGTTAAAATAGTAGCGTTTGCAACTACAACAGGCACATCCTCACAAATACCAACAGGTATAGCAGTTGATTTATCAGCCATTTGCAATGATATCTCAGTAGGTGTCAACTTATTCAAATCAAGTCTACGATATAAAGAGAGAGACATAACACTAACACCGGCTCCAAGATCACATAAAGCAGTTTTAACATAATTTCTTTTAATGGAGCATGGTATATTTGGTACACCGGGATCTCCAAGTTTCTTTGGTATTCCACCCTTAAAAGTGTAATTAGCAAGCATGGTAGAAATTTCAGCTTCCGGTATCTTTCTTTTATTTGTAATAATATCTTTCATGTACTTAGCATAAGGATTGGTTTTAAGCATATCAGTTAATCGCATATGCAAAAAGATAGGTCTAATCATTTCAGCAAAGCGCTCAAAATCCTCATCATCCTTTTTCTTGGATGGTTTGGGAGGAAAAGGCATGGGTTTCTAAACCCATGGTTCTCTTTCTTTACCATGTTTCCTAGCAACAAAGTCTTATCATAACGTTGATTCTTTGATTGTGGGTTATCAAGATCAACAGCAGGTTCAATTTCTATGTCATTATCATTACTAGGTTGAGCATCATTATGAACATTATCATTAACATTATCACTAGTTTCAGGTTCATTACCAGATTGAGTTTCAACATCAAAAATAGAAACATCATTTGGATTCTCAGGTGTTTCAGTAATAGGTTCACTAGAAGCATGCACAGTCCTATCATTTTTCTTTTTCTTCTTTTTAGAAGAACTAGGTACATCTATATTATTTCTCTGAGAATCTTGCTCAATTCTCTTAGGGTGGCCTTCAGGATACAAAGGTTCCTGAGTCATTCTACCAGTTCTAGTAGCCACTCTAACAGCATTATCATTATCTTTACTATTCAATTCATTGAGCAAATCATTTTGAGCTTTAAGTACTTGTTCTACTTGAGTGGTAACCATAGAAGCATGTTTACTAATAAGTTTAGGTTCACTTTTGACATTAGCCATACAATCACCCAAGTGTTCAAGCATATTTGAATTGTATTTCAATTGTCTACCAAAATAAGTATTAAAGTCTTCTTGCTTGGCCATAAATTTATCAAACTCATCTAAGCATGGGCTAGCAAATTAAGTAGATGGGATTTCAGCTTTATCATATCTGTAGAGAGAATTTACCTTTACTACCTGTGTCGGGTTATCAAGACCATGAGTTTCTTCAATAGGTAATGGATTAAGATTATATGTTTCTTCAACAGGCGGTAAATTAAGACCATGTATTTCTTCAATAGGAGGTAAATTCTTGACATCTTCAGCTTTAATACCTTTTTCTTTCATAGATTTCTTTGGCTCTTGCATATCTTCAGGACTGAGAAATTGAATACCCCTCTTCTTCGGAGTTGGTTTAGGAATAGGCTCAGGAATTAGCTCCGGAGGTGTCCAATTATTTTCATTTGTCAACATATTATTCGATAGAATTTCAGCTTCATCCGGTGTTCTTTCCCTGAAAACAGAACCAGCACAACTATCCAGGTAATCTCTGGAGGCATCGATTAGTCCATTATAAAAGATATCAAGTATTTCATTTTTCTTAAGAGGATGATCAGGCAAAGCATTAAGTAATTGGAGAAGCCTCCCCCAAGCTTGTGGGAGACTCTCTTCTTCAATTTGCATAAAATTATATATATATACCTTAAGGCAGCTTGTTTCTTATGAGCAGGGAAATATTTAGCAGAGAAGCAATAAATCATATCCTAGGGACTATGCACACAACCAGGATCAATAGGATTAAACCATATCTTAGCATCACCCTTTAATGAGAACGGAAATATTTTAAGGATGTAAAAGTAACGAGTTCTCTCATCTTTAGTGAACAGGGTGGCTATATCATTCAATTTAGTAAGATGTGCCACAACAGTTTTAGATTCATAACCATGAAAAGGATCGGATTCAACCAAAGTAATTATATCAGGATCAACAAAGAATTCATAATCCTTATCAGTAACAAAGATAGGTGAAGTAGCAAAAGCAGGTCAGGTTTCATTCTAGCATTTAGAGATTGCTTACTCCATTTAGCTAATAGCCTTTTGAGTTCATTTCTATTTTTGCAAGCTAAAATAGCTAAAGAAGCTTCTTGATCAAAAACATAACCCTTAGGAATAACAAGTGATTCTTCATCATCACTTTCATCAGTATCATCAGATTCAATATTTTCAATTTCTCTAGCTCTAGCAAGTTGTTCATCAAGAAATTTACCAAGTGGCATAGTAGTATCAAGCATAGAAGTAGTCTCGTCATAAGTATCATGCATAGCAGAAGTGGCATCATCAATAACATGCGACATATCAGAACAAATAGCAGAAGCAGGTGTAGGTGTCGCAAGCTTACTCAAAACAGAAGGTGAATCAAGTGCAAAGCTAGATGGCAGTTCCTTACCCCCCCCCCCTCGTAGTTGAGGGATAGATCTTGGTTTTTAGATCTCTTCAAGTTCTTCATAATGATAAGAAGATATATATCCCAAGTGACTCAAAGAATAGAGCTATGCTCTCCGGCAACGGCGCCAGAAAATAGTCTTGATAACCCACAAGTATAGGGGATCGCAACAGTTTTCGAGGGTAAAGTATTCAACCCAAATTTATTGATTTGACACAAGGGGAGCCAAAGAATACTCTCAAGTATTAGCAGCTGAGTTGTCAATTCAACCACACCTGGAAACTTAGTATCTGCAGCAAAGTATTTAGTAGCAAAATAATATGATAGTAGTGGTAACGGTAACAAAAGGTAACGGTAGTAAAAGCAATGTTTTTGGTATTTTGTAGTGACGATAGCAATAGCAACGGGAAAGTAAATAAGCGAAGAACAATATATGGAAAGCTTGTAGGCAATGGATCGGTGATGGAGAATTATGTCGGATGCGGTTCATCATGTAACAGTCATAACCTAGGGTGACACAGAACTAGCTCCAGTTCGTCAATGTAATGTAGGCATGTATTCCAAATATAGTCATACATGCTTATGGAAAAAGAACTTGCATGACATCTTTTGTCCTACCCTCCCGTGGCAGCGGGGTCCTTACGGAAACTAAGGGATATTAAGGCATCCTTTTAATAGAGAACCGGAACAAAGCATTAACACATAGTGAATACATGAACTCCTCAAACTACGGTCATCACCGGTAAGTATCCCGATTATTTTCACTTCGGGGTTAACGGATCATAACACATAATAGGTGACTATAGACTTGCAAGATAGGATCAAGAACACTCATATATTGATGAAAACATAATAGGTTCAGATTTGAAATCATGGCACCCGGGCCCTAGTGACAAGCATTAAGCATAGCAAAGTCATAGCAACATCAATCTCAGAACATAGTGGACACTAGGGATCAAACCCTAACAAAACTAACTCGATTACATGATAGATCCCATCCAACCCATCACCGTCCAGCAAGCCTACGATGGAATTACTCACGCACGGCGGTGAGCATCATGAAATTGGTGATGGAGGATGGTTGATGATGATGATGGCGACGGATTCCCCTCTCCGGAGCCCCGAACGGACTCCAGATCAGCCCTCCCGAGAGGTTTTAGGGCTTGGCGGCGGCTCCGTATTGTAAAACACGATGATTTCTTCTCTCTGATTTTTTTCTCCCCGAAACACAATATATGGAGTTGGAGTCGGAGAGGCAACAGGGGACCCACGAGGTAGGGGGCGCGCCCCCCACCCTCGTGGATAGGTGGTGGGGCCCCTGGCCTTCATCTTTTGCAGGTATTTTTCATATTTTCTGAAAAGTCGCTCCGTGAAGTTTCAGGTCATTCCGAGAACGTTTGTTTCTGCACATAAATAACACCATGGTAATTCTGCTGAAAACAGCGTCAGTCCGGGTTAGTTCCATTCAAATTATGCAAGTTAGAGTCCAAAACAAGGGCAAAAGTGTTTGGAAAAGTAGATACGGCGGAGACATATCAATCAACTCCATGGCCCCTCCGATGATGTGTGAGTAGTTTACTTCAGACCTTCGGGTCCATAGCTAGTAGCTACATGGCTTCTCTCTCTTTGAATCTCAATACAAAGTTCTCCTCGATTCTCTTGGAGATCTATTCGATGTAACTCTTTTTGCGGTATGTTTGTCGAGATCTGATGAATTGTGGGTTTATGATCAAGTCTATCTATGAACAATATTTGAATCTTCTCTGAATTCTTTTATGTACGATTGGTTATCTTTGCAAGTCTCTTCGAATTATCAGTTTGGTTTGGCCTACTAGATTGATCTTTCTTGCAATGGGATAGGTGCTTAGCTTTGGGTTCAATCTTGCGGTGCTCGATCCTAGTGACAGAAAGGGAAACGACACGTATTGTATTGTTGCCATCCAGGATAAAAAGATGGGGTTTATATCATATTGCATGAGTTTATCCCTCTACGTCATGTCATATTTGTTGGGGAACGTAGCAGAAATTCAAAATTTTCTACGCATCACCAAGATCAATCTATGGAGTAATCTAGCAACGAGGGGAAGGAGAGTGCATCTACATACCCTTGTAGATCGCTAAGCGGAAGCGTTCAAGTGAACTGGGTTGATGGAGTCGTACTCGTCGTGATCCAAATCACCGATGATCCTAGTGCCGAATGGACGGCACCTCCGTGTTCAACACACGTACAACCCGGTGACGTCTCCTACGCCTTGATCCAGCAAGGGGAGAAGGAGAGGTTGGGGAAGACTCCGTCCAGCAGCAGCACGACGGCGTGGTGGTGGTGGAGGAGCGTGGTACTCCAGCAGGGCTTCGCTAAGCACCGCAAGAGACGAGGAGGGAGAGGGGTAGGGCTGCGCCAAGAAGGAGATGTTCTCGTGTGTATGGCAGCCCAAAACCCCCACTATATATAGGGGAAAGGGAGGGGTTGCGCCCCCACCAAGGTTTCCACCCCTAGGGGTGGCGGCCAGCCCTAGATCCCATCTAGGGGGCGGCCAAGGGGGGGAGAGGGGGGCGCACCACTAGGTGGGCCTTAGGCCCATCTGAACCTAGGGTTTTCCCCTTTTCTCTTCTCTCTTCGCCTTGGGCCCTGGTGGGGTGATTCCTATATGACGCCCGTTAGCGTCAAATCGTCTCAGCTTCGCTGAGAGAGCGCCTCCCGTCGTGACCACATGGGCCGGCCCACGTTTCAGCATCGCTGCTGTTTCTTCCTTGCGGGATCGACCACTTGGTCCGGCCCACGTTTCACCTTCGCTGTTGTTTCTTCCCTGCGGGATCCCTGTTTGGGGAACCTTCTAGAAGGTTCCTAGCAGGTTGTGTTTTTTAACTAGAATCGATCCTTCTGGAACCTTCTGAACAGGTTCTTCCCTGTTTTGTTTTTTAACAAGGTTATATTCTTTTTTTATTTTTCATTTTTCTTCTTATTTCTTTCTTTTATTTTTGTTTTTACTGTTCTTGTCTCTGTTTCCCTTTTTGTAGTATAAAATTTCACCGTGTATTAAAACAAAATGTTCATCGTACATTAAGAAAAATATTCACAGTATATTATGAAAAAGTCAGCCATGCATTTAAAAATATGCATGGTTTATTTTAAAAATGTTCATCGTATTTAAGAAATTGTTCACCTTTATTTGAAACTTGTTCAGCATATAATAAGAAATAGTTCACCATATACTACAAAAATGTTCATTGTATTTAAGAAATTGTTCACCTTTATTTGAAACTTGTTCAGCGTATAATAAGAAATAGTTCAACATATACTACAAAATGTTCATGGTGTATTTCAGAAAATTGTTCTGCATATATCACAAAAATGTTCAATGTGTTTTTAGGAATTGTTCAGCGTATATTATGAAAATGTTCAATGTACATTTAAAAATTGTTCATCCTATATGAAAAATTATTCACGTTTTTCAATTATTGTTCTCTTTTTTCAAAAATTGTTCACGTTTAAAATGTTGTTTGATTTTTTTTACATTTTCAAACATTATTCGCATTTTTCTAAAGGAAATTTGTTCACATTTCCTCAAGAAATGTTGTTTTTTATAAGAAAAAAACGTGTCTGTTGTTGTATTTATTACTTAAGCTCTCGTGTTGCATATTAGTCAAGTAGAGTTGCTAGCTCGACCGGCTATGAACGTTGCTTTGTTCCGTGCGTTTTTCCATTCAATGCCTGTGAATGGGCCGGCCTGTTTTGTGCGTCCTTCAGCGAATGCTAGTCTGTTTGCCGCTCGCGAGCGTCCAACAGGACCTCTCCTCTGGTGGGGGGCGCACCAGTCCACCTGGGGCTGGTCCCACTTCACACTTGGCCCACGCGCCCCCTGGGGCAGGTAGCACCACCTGGTGGACCCCCGGGACCCTCCCGGTGGTCCCGGTACATTACCGATAGCACCCGAAACTTTTCCGGTGACCAAAACAGGACTTCCCATATATAAATCTTTACCTCCGAATCATTCCGGAACTCCTCGTGATGTCCGGGATCTCATCCGGGACTCCGAACAACATTCGGTAACCACGTATATCTATTCCCTATAACCCTAGCGTCATCGAACCTTAAGTGTGTAGACCCTACGGGTTCGGGAACCATGCAGACATGACCGAGACAACTCTCCGGTCAATAACCAACAGCGGGATCTGGATACCCATGTTGGCTCCCACATGTTCCACGATGATCTCATCGGATGAACCATGATGTCGAGGATTCAATCAATCCCGTATTCAATTCCCTTTGTCCAGCGGTATTGTACTTGCCCGAGATTCGATCGTCGGTATCCGGATACCTTGTTCAATCTCGTTACCGGCAAGTCTCTTTACTCGTTCCGTAACACATCATCCCGTGATCAACTCCTTAGTCACATTGTGCACATTATGATGATGTCCTACCGAGTGGGCCCAGAGATACCTCTCCGTTTACACGGAGTGACAAACCCAGTCTCGATTCGTGCCAACCCAACAGACACTTTCGGAGATACCTGTAGTGTACCTTTATAGCCACCCAGTTACGTTGTGACGTTTGGTACACCCAAAGCATTCCTACGGTATCCGGGAGTTGCACAATCTCATGGTTTAAGGAAATGATACTTGACATTAGAAAAGCTTTAGCATACGAACTACACGATCTTTGTGCTAGGCTTAGGATTGGGTCTTGTCCATCACATCATTCTCCTAATGATGTGATCCCGTTATCAACGACATCCAATGTCCATGGTCAGGAAACCGTAACCATCTATTGATCAACGAGCTAGTCAACTAGAGGCTTACTAGGGACATGGTGTTGTCTATTTATCCACACATGTATCTGAGTTTCCTATCAATACAATTCTAGCATGGATAATAAACGATTATCATGAACAATGAAATATAATAATAATAACTAATTTATTATTGCCTCTAGGGCATATTTCCAACAGTCTCCCACTTGCACTAGAGTCAATAATCTAGTTCACATCGCCATGTGATTAACACTCACAGGTCACATCGCCATGTGACCAACATCCAAGAGTCTACTAGACTCAATGATCTAGTTCACATCACTATGTGATAAACACTCAAAGAGTTCTGGGTTTGATCATGTTATGCTTGTGAGAGAGGTTGTAGTCAATGGGTCTTGCCATATTCAGATCCCTATGTATTTTGCAAAACTTTATGTCATATCGTAGATGCTGCTACCACGTTCCACTTGGAGCTATTCCAAATTGTTGCTCCATTATACGTATCTGGTATCTCTACTCAGAGCTATCCAGATAGGTGTTAAGCTTGCATCGACGTAACTCTTTACGTCGAACTCTTTATCACCTCCATAACCGAGAAACATTTCCTTATTCCTCTAAGGATAATTTTGACCGCTATCTGGTGATCTACTCCTAGATCACCTTTGTACCCTCTTGATAGACATGTGGCAAGGCACACATCAGGTGCGGTACTTCAGCATGGCATACCGTATAGAGCCTATGACAAAAGCATAGGGGACGACCTTCGTCCTTCCTCTTTCTTCTGCCGTGGTCAAGCTTTGAGTCTTACTCAACTTCACACCTCACAACTCAGGTAAGAACCCCTTCTTTGACTGATCTATTTTGAACTCCTTCAAAAACATGTCAAGGTGTGCATTCTTTGAAAGTATCATCAGGCGTCTTGATCTATCTCTATAGATCTTGATGCCCAATATGTAAGCAGCTTTATCCAGGTCTTCCTTTGAAAAACACTCTTCAAACAACCGTTTATGCTTTCCAGAAATTCTACATCATTTCGAATCAACAATATGTCATCCACATATACTTATCAGAAATGTTGTAGTGCTCCCACTCACTTTCTTGTAAATACAAGTTTCTAGAAAACATTGTATAAACCTAAAAGCTTTGATCACTCCATCAAAGCATATATTCTGACTCCGAGATGCTTGCTCTAGTCCATAGAAGGATCGCTGGAGCCAGCATACCTTTTAGCGTCCTTAGGATCGACAAAACCTTTTATTGTATCACATACAACTTTTTCTTACGAAAACTGGTAAGAAAACTTGTTTTGACATCCATCTGTCATATTTCATAATCAAATAACACAGCTAATGCTAACATGATTCCGACGGACTTAAGCATCGCTACGGGTGAGAAATTCTCATCGTAGTCAACTCCTTGAACTTGTGAAAAGACTCTTTCCCACAAGTCGAGCTTCATGGACGGTAACATTACCGCCCACGTCCGTCTTCTTCTTAAAGATCCATTTATCTCAATGGCTTGCCGATCATCGGGCAAGTCCACCAAAGTCCATACTTTGTTCTGATATATGGATCCTATCTCGGATTTCATGGCTTCTAACCATTTATCGGAATACTGGCCCACCATCGCTTCTCCATAGCTCGTAGGTTCATTGTTATCTAACAACATGATATCTAAGACAGGATTACCGTACCACTTAGGAGTAGTACATATCCTTGTCGACCTATGAGGTTCGATAGCAACTTGATCCGAAGCTTCATGATCACTGTCATTAACTTCCTCTTCAACAGACATAGGTGCCACAGAAAACATCTTTCTGTGTTGCATCACTCTCTGGTTGAAGTAAAGGTTCGACAACCTCATCAAGTTCTATCTTCCTCCCACTCAATTCTTTCGAGAGAAATTCCTTCTCGAGAAAGGACCCATTCTTAGCGACAAACAATTTGCCCTCGGATCTGAGATAGAAGGTGTACCCAACTGTCACCTTTGGGTATCCTATGAAGATGTGTTTGTCCGCTTTGGGTTTGAGCTTCTCCGGCTGAAGCCTTAAGCATCGCAGCCCCAAACATTAAGAAGTGACAACTATGGTTTCTTGCCAAACCAATGTTCACACGACGTCATTTCAACGGACTTAAATGGTGTCCTATCTAAAGTGAATGCAGCTGTCTCCAACGCATAGATTGGTAAGAGACATCATAGATCGCACCATATCTCATAGGGTTCGATTACGACGTCCGGACACACCATTACCTTGTGGTGTTCCAGGTGGCTTCAACTGTGAAACAATTCCACAATGTCTTAAGTGATTGCCAAACTCATAACTCAGAAAATCCCCTTTTGATCATATCATAGGAACATGATCTTATTGTTATGATGATTCTTAACTTCACTCTGGAATCGCTTGAACTTTTCAAACGTTTCAGACTTGTGCTTCATTAAGTAGATATACCTATATCTACCCAAATCGTCGGTGAAGATGAGAAAATAGCGATATCCACCGCACGCTTCAATTCTCATTGGATCACACGCATCAGCATGCATGATTTCCAACAAGTCACTTGCCCGTTTCATTGTACCTGAAAACGGGGTCTTAGTCATCCTGCCCATGAGGCATGGCTCGCATGTGTCAAGTGATTCAAAATCAAGTGACTCCAAACATCCATCGGCATGGAGTTTCTTCATGCATCTTACGCCAATATGACCTAAGCGGCAGTGCCACGAGAAAGTGGTACTATCATTATTAACTCTATATCTTTTGGCGTGAACATGTGTATTACCACGACCGAGATTCAATGAACCATTCACATAGGGTGCATGACCATGAAAGGTATCATTCATGTAAACAGAATAACCATTATTCTCTAACTTAAATGAATGACCGTATTGCAATGAACATGATCTAATCATATTAATGCTCAACGTAGACACCTGATAACATTTATCTAGGTTCAATACTAATCCCGAAGGCAGATGGAGCGTGCGATGGTGATCTCATCAACTTTGGAAATACTTCCAACACACATCGTCACCTCGCCCTTAGCCAGTCTCCGTTTAGTCCGTAGCTTTTGCTTCAAGTCACCAGTAATAGCAACTGAACCGGTATCCAATACCCAGGTGCTACCAGGAGTACTAGCGAGGTACACATTAATAACACGTATATACTTTGTTGAAGTTGCCAGCCTTCTTATCTACCATGCATTTGGGGTAATTCCGCTACTAGTGACCGTTCCACTTACAATAGAAGCACTTAGTCTCGGGTTTGGGTTCAACCTTGGGTTCCT
This sequence comes from Triticum urartu, assembly GCF_003073215.2. NCBI lineage: Eukaryota > Viridiplantae > Streptophyta > Magnoliopsida > Poales > Poaceae > Triticum > Triticum urartu. The sequence goes on from NC_053022.1 coordinate 534,913,425, forward strand.
TCACTGGAGCGGCAACTGGTTTGCCATCCATGAGGTTTCCCTTCTAGCCCTTGCCCTTCTTGAAACTAGTGGTCTTGTTAAACCATCAACACTTGATGCTCCTTCTTGATTTCTACCTTTTGCGGTCTTAAGCACCGCGAACAGCTCCGGGATCAATTCCATCCCTTGCATGTCATAGTTCATCACGAAGATCTAGCAGCTTAGTGATAGTGGCTAGAGAACTCTATCAATCACTATATTATCTGGAAATTTAACTCCCACTTGATTTAAGTGATTGTAGCACCCAGACATTCTGAGCACATGCTCACTAGCTGAGCTATTCTCCTCCATCTTGTTGGCAAAAGAACTTGTCAGAGGTCTCATACCTCTCAACACGGACATGAGCCTGAAATCCCAATTTCAGCTCTTTGAACATCTCATATGTTCTATGGTGTTTAAAACGTCATTGGAATCCCGATTCTAAGCCGTAAAGTATGGTGCACTAAACTATCAAGTAGTCATCAGGACGTGTCTGTCAGGTGTTCACAACATCCACAGACAACGTTGTAGGGGTTTGCACATCGAGCGGTGCATCAAAGACGTAAGCCTTCTGTGTAGCAGTGAGGACACTCCTCGGACTACGGACCCAGTCCGCATCATTGCTTACAATATCTTTCAACTTAATCTTTCTCTAGGAACGTATTGAAATAGGGAGCTACAACGTGAGCTATTTATCTACAACATATTTGCAAAGACAATTTAGACTATGTTCATGATAATTGAGTTCATCTAATGAACTCCCACTCAGATAGACATCCCTCTAGTCATCTAAGTGAAACATGATCCGAGTCAACTAGGCCGTGTCCGATCATCACGTGAGACGGACTAGTCAACATCGGTGAACATCTTCATGTTGATCGTATCTTCTATACGACTCATGCTCGACCTTTTGGTCTTCCGTGTTCCGAGGCCATGTCTGTACATGCTAGGCTCGTCAAGTCAACCTAAGTGTTTTTGCTGTGTAAATCTGGCTTACACCCGTTGTATTCGAACGTTAGAATCTATCACACCCGATCATCACGTGGTGCTTCGAAACAACGAACCTTCGCAATGGTGCACAGTTAGGGGGAACACCTTTCTTGAAATTTTAGTGAGGGATCATCTTATTTAAGCTACCGTCGTTCTAAGCAAATAAGATGTAAAACATGATAAACATCACATGCAATCAAATAGTGACATGATATGGCCAATATCATTTTGCTCCTTTTGATCTCCATCTTCGGGGCTCCATGATCATCGTTGTCACCGGCATGACACCATGATCTCCATCATCATGATCTCCATCATCGTGTCTTCTTGAAGTTGTCTTGTCATCTATTACTTCTACTACTATGGCTAACGCTTTAGCAATAAAGTAAAGTAATTACATGACGTTTATGTTGACCCGCAGGTCATAAATAAATAAAGACAACTCTTATGGCTCCTTCCGGTTGTCATACTCATCGACATGCAAGTCGTGATTCCTATTACAAGAACATGATCAATCTCATACATCACATATATCATTCATCACATCCTTTTGGCCATATCACATCACAAAACACTTGCTGCAAAAACAAGTTAGACGTCCTCTAATTGTTGTTGCAAGTTTTTACGTGGCTGCTATAGGTTTCTAGCAAGAACGTTTCTTACCTACGCGAAAACCACAACGTGATATGCCAATTTCTATTTACCCTTCATAAGGACCCTTTTCATCGAATCCGATCCGACTAAAGTGGGAGAGACAGACACCCGCTAGCCACCTTATGCAACTAGTGCATGTCAGTCGGTGGAACCAGTCTCACGTAAGAGTACGTGTAAGGTCGGTCCGGGCCGCTTCATCCCACGATGCCGCCGAATCAAGATAAGACTAGTAATGGCAAGCAAATTAACAAAATCGATGCCCACAAAAACTTGTGTTCTACTCATGCATAGAAACTACGCATAGACCTAGCTCATGATGCCACTGTTGGGGAACGTAGCAGAAATTCAAAATTTTCTACGCATCACCAAGATCAATCTATGAAGTAATCTAGCAACGAGGGGAAGGACAGTGCATCTACATACCCTTGTAGATCGCTAAGCGGAAGCGTTCAAGTGAACGGGGTTGATGGAGTCGTACTCGTCGTGATCCAAATCACCGATGATCCTAGTGCCGAACGGACGGCACCTCCGTGTTCAACACACGTACAGCCCGGTGACGTCTCCTACGCCTTGATCCAGCAAGGGGAGAAGGAGAGGTTGGGGAAGACTCCATCCAGCAGCAGCACGACGGCGTGGTGGTGGTGGAGGATCGTGGTACTCCAGCAGGGCTTCGCCAAGCACCACAACAGACGAGGAGGGAGAGGGGTAGGGCTGCGCCAAGAAGGAGATGTTCTCGTGTGTATGGCAGCCCAAAACCCCCACTATATATAGGGGAAAGGGAGGGGCTGCGCCCCCACCTAGGTTTCCACCCCTAGGGGTGGCGGCCAGCCCTAGATCCCATCTAGGGGGCGGCCAAGGGGGGAGAGAGGGGGGCGCACCACTAGGTGGGCCTTAGGCCCATCTGAGCCTAGGGTTTCCCCCTTTTCTCTTCTCTCTTCGCCTTGGGCCCTAGTGGGGGGGCGCACCAGCCCACCTGGGGCTGGTCCCCCTTCAAACTTGGCCCACGCAGCCCTTTGGGGCAGGTAGCCCCACCCAGTGGACCCCCGGGACCCTCCCGGTGGTCCCGGTACGTTACCGATAGCACCCGAAACTTTTCCGGTGACCAAAACAGGACTTCCCATATATAAATCTTTACCTCCGGACCATTCCGGAACTCCTCGTGATATCCGGGATCTCATCCGGGACTCCGAACAACATTTGGTAACCACGTATATCTATTCCCTATAACCCTAGCGTCATCGAACCTTAAGTGTGTAGACCCTACGGGTTCGGGAACCATGCAGACATGACCGAGACAACTCTCCGGTCAATAAACAACAGTGGGATCTGGATACCCATGTTGGCTCCCACATGTTCCACGATGATCTCATCGGATGAACCACGATGTCGAGGATTCAATCAATCCCGTATTCAATTCCCTTTGTCCAGCGGTATTGTACTTGCCCGAGATTCGATCGTCGGTATCCCGATACCTTGTTCAATCTCGTTACCGGCAAGTCTCTTTACTCGTTCCGTAACACATCATCCCGTGATCAACTCCTTGGTCACATTGTGCACATTATGATGATGTCCTACCGAGTGGGCCCAGAGATACCTCTCCGTTTACACGGAGTGACAAATCCCAGTCTCGATTCGTGCCAACCCAACAGACACTTTCGGAGATACCTGTAGTGAACCTTTATAGCCACCAAGTTACGTTGTGACGTTTGGTACACCCAAAGCATTCCTACGGTATCCGGGAGTTGCACAATCTCATGGTCTAAGGAAATGATACTTGACATTAGAAAAGCTTTAGCATACGAACTACACGATCTTTGTGCTAGGCTTAGGATTGGGTCTTGTCCATCACATCATTCTCCTAATGATGTGATCCCGTTATCAACGACATCCAATGTCCATGGTCAGGAAACCGTAACCATCTATTGATCAACGAGCTAGTCAACTAGAGGCTTACTAGGGACATGGTGTTGTCTATTTATCCACACATGTATCTGAGTTTCCTATCAATACAATTCTAGCATGGATAGTAAACGATTATCATGAACAATGAAATATAATAATAATAACTAATTTATTATTGCCTCTAGGGCATATTTCCAACAATCTTACTTAAGGCGTTACTCTGTTCTTATGAACTTAATACTCTAGATGCATGCCAGATAGCGGTCGATATGTGGAGTAATAGTAGTAGATGCAGGCAGGAGTCGGTCTACTTGTCACGGATGTGATGCCTATATACATTATCATGCCTAGCTATTCTCATAATTATTCATTCTTATATCAATTGCTCGACAGTAATTTGTTCACCCACCGTAATACTTATGCTATCTTGAGAGAAGCCACTAGTGAAACCTATGGCCCCCGAGTCTATTCTCCATCATACAAGTTTCCAATCTATCTTATTTTGCAATCTTTACTTTCAATCTATATCATAAAAATACCAAAAATATTTATCTTATTATCATTATCTCTATCAGATCTCATTCTTGCAAGTGGCCGTGAAGGGATTGACAACCCCTTTATCGCGTTGGTTGTGAGGTTCTTATTTGTTTTTGTAGGTACGAGGTGACTCGCGTGTGGTCTCCTACTGGATTGATACCTTGGTTCTCAAAAACTGAGGGAAATACTTACGCTGCTTTGCTGCATCACCCTTTCCTCTTCAAGGGAAAACCAACGCATGCTCAAGAGGTAGCATGTAGGTAGAATGTAAGAGAGAACCATCTTTCGAGAGGAGCAGTTTCTCTCTGTTGGCTCTACTTTGTAGTGTAGGTAGAATGAAAATTGCCTCTATTAAGCCTCAAGTTGTTGGGTTAGGATACCCATCTTTTTTCTCTAATTATGATTGTTTTTTCTAGTAGTGAGATGATTTTCTCTTGTATTTTAGTGTGGAGTGTACTTCAATTTATGACTTGAATCGCATGGCCAAGTTTCTGAGTTCTTTGTTATGTACAATGGATTCCGGTTGTGGTTGCATGTACAGAAGCAGTTGCAACACATCATAGGCGATTTGTGTTGAGGATATGTACTTGTTTGAAGCATCTTCTTCTTTTGACTAAGGAAACAATGATTTCATTCTATATTTCTTCGACCTATAATTTTAGGGTATTTTACATTTGTGTCCATAACTCGAACCCACTTGTCATTCAACACGTTCTGATCAGCTTGCGGCTGTTGTTGCTTCCTCTTCATACTCCTGGCAGTGGCTACCAGGTGCCGTATGAACCGTTCTTTCTCAAAAGGGTCCTCGGGGACTACATAGTCCTCGGTTCTGTGGCTTTCATCCTCCTCGAATTAAGGTAAATAATTGATGTCGGCCCCGTCGAAGAGATCATTATGGTCCTCATCTTCAGGGACTCTTGTGGGGTTGTTTTGCTGTTCTAGGGAGGCTTGAATGTCCTCTCCCTGGTTCTCAGCTTCGTCGTCCCATGCACCGTTGTCAGTGGCGACGGTGTCATACCCGCTGGGCCCCCGTTGGTACCTTTCGCGTGCCTACGCTGATGACGCGCGGGATTCTTAGGTGTGCCCACCATATATATGTCGTAAGTGGACGTTGTAGTCCATCTGCCAGTGTTAGCCAAAGGCGTAGTAGTTTTCGCAGTGGCGTCGATATCTTCATCCATGTCGATGGCCTTCACATAGTCTAACGCGTCGGTTAAATCATCGACTGTGGCGACTAGGTGGGTGATGGGTGGTGGGTGGGGTGTAAAATTCCCTGTCATCGGCTTTAAGTCTAATCTCTTCATGGACCGAAGTTTGGTCATTCGAGATTGATGAACTCTAAATATGATTCAACATCTCATTAAGGCGGGACAGATCTTCGAGGTTCATGGTCTGGCTAGAGTCCGGGCATACTCGAAGCATGATACTAGCGCTGCTTGACGCGAGCTCGAAGTGTTGGTTGGCCCTGTTTGGCTCTAGGCCACCAGTTGGAGAGATCAGATTCGTACTTGATGCAGGGTCCATGTTTAGACTCAGATTGGGGTCGGGCCTAACTCGATGTCGAGGCCCTCGCCTGGCGTGGCAGTGGTCGGTTCCTCTGATGGAGCTAGATTCACCGGGAGGTCAGATCCGAGGTTCAGATCAGAGATCAGCTCCGTGGTTGAGCCCACGACAGCCGAAAGGTTTTTGATCCGGTCTGGAGCCCAGCTAGAAAGGATGAGCTCACCACGAGAATCTGCAGTGTACTCCAAGCTCCCGAAAGTGACCACCTGGTCTGGGGCGAAGTTTTTGACGGGTGCTACATGGACCGTCGAGTTGGCGTGAAGAACCATGTTGCCGAACACGAAGAGTTGGCCAGGGACAAAGATGTCGTCATGGACAGTGTTGCATAGGGCTGGAAAAAAAGCTCGAAGCTCGCAAGCTAAATAAGTAGCTCATGACTCGGCTCGAAGCGACTCGAACTCGAAGAATAACGAGTCAAGCCGAGCTTTAGTTTAAGATCATTTATAGACCAAGTTAAACGAGCCAATCTCACGAGTACTCGTGTAACTCGTTAGGCTCGATACAATAAATCGGCCATTCCTAATACAAAGAAAGATCAGCCACTCATCACCCTACGTCCAGTGGCGGAGCTATGGCCCCAAACCTGGGCGGGCCAGTACAAAGAGGGCCAACTATTTTTACCAGCTTGGCCTAATTTACCCATCAATCTCCATTAAACTTGCTACAGGATGGGCGGGCCATAGCCTATTTCTCTAAGACATAGCTCCGCCAGTGCCTACGTCCCAGGCGCACAACACAAGGCCCAGCCGCCTAGGAGACTCATGCATTACAAGGAAATTACAATCGTTTAGTGATATATATGTTTAATATATACATAATCATTTTTACCATATTTGATGGCTTTATGTTTATATCTTTAACGAGCTTAATGAGCCAGATCGCGAGTTATACGAGTCGAGCCAATCTTGGGGTTGAGCTCGTTATAGTAACGAGTCGAGTCGAGCTAGCTCGTTAATGAAACGATATGTAGCGAGTCGAGCCGAGCTGGCTCGACTTGGCTCGAATTCCATCCCTAGTGTTGCAGTTGATCCGCGGATTAGCCATTGATCTTTTTTTCACACAACGGAACTCTCAATGAAAGCACCAATGTCGGTGGTAAAACCGGCATACCTCGGGGCAGGGGGTCTCGAGCTATGGATCTCAGATCAATGGGTAACAAGGGATGAAGGAGACAACGTTTACCCAGGTTCTGGCCCTCTCGAAGAGGTAATACCCTAAGTCCTGCTTTGATTGCATTGATTGTTGTGTATCGAGTACAAGCTTGATCTACCTCGAGATCGTAAGTTGTGTTCTAACCCTAAGGCTAGGTGGATGTGATTATGATCGGATACCCTCTACAGGCTAAATCTCTTGGCTTATATACATGCAGGGGGGTACATAGGGTTACATGGTCGGTTGCAAATCTAAGGACGCACATGGCGGCGGCCGAAGATGTCCATAGAGTACACGTCAAGTCTTCGGCAGAAGCTGTCTTGATCACTTTGAGGTGCGAGGCTTCCGGGGTCCTTCTTTATGAGAATGGTGGCCCATAAACTCGGCCCGAGGACTGTGGGCCAACTAGATTGGTACCCCCTAGTCCAGGACACCGTCACTAGGGATCAAGGCCTAACAAATTTAACAACAATTACATAAGAATTCTCATCCAAGTCCCATCTACCTCCATATGCATACAGAAGAATTACTCACACATGGATCTAAGCATCATGAGATTGTTGATGAGAAGGGTTGGTGATAGCGACAACGACAAATCCCTCTCTCACAAGGCCAGAAACAGACTCCAGATCGGATTAAACATGTTCCCATGCAACATAAAGACAAGATTAAATATGTTCCCATGCAACTTACACAAGGGAAGTAATGGTATCAATCATCAACAAAGTCCTCAACTTTGTATGAGTGAAACTTTAATTATCATAAAAATTAACTTACAGAGGAAACACCTATGAAGGAGTCCAATCAAATCTTTGTGCTAGCCTACCAAGGAGTTTGCTAGTTTTAATTACATTTACCGGCAATTATCATGTACAAATGCATCTGGTCGTTGAACTAGGTGTTTTATATCATTTATAAATTAAAGACAAGATTAAACATGCTCCCATGCAACTTACACAAGGGGAGTAATGACATTAGTCGTCAACAAATTCCTCAACTTTGTATGAGTGAAACCTTAATTATTATAAGAATTAACTTGTAGAGGAAACAACTATGAAGGAGTCCGACCAAAGCTTTGTTCTAGCCTACCAAGGAGAAGAGTTTGCTAGTTTTAATTATATTCACCAGCAATTATCATGTGCAAATGCATCTGGTCACTGAACTAGGTGTTTTTATATCATTTATAAATTAAAGACAATATTAAACATGCTCCCATGCAACTTACACAAGGAAAGTAATGTCATCAATCATCGACAAGGTCCTCAACTTTGTAGGAGTGAAACCTTAATCATTGTAAGAATTAACTTACCGACGAGACAACTACGAGGGAGTCTGATCAAAGCTTTGTGCTAGCCTGCCAAGGAGAAGAGTTTGCTAGTTCTAATAATATTTACCGACAATTATCAGGTGTAAATGCATCTGGTCATGGAACTAGTGTTTTTATATTATTATATAAATCAAATAAAATATTAAACATGTTCCCTATACAACTTACACAAGGCAAGTGATGGCATGAATTGTCAACAAAGTCCTGAAATTTGTATGAATGAGTGAAACCTAAATTATTGCAACAACTAACATGTATGTAGTACAACAACAAATGCAACGGATGAAAACGTAGATAAGAAATTAAAGTACCACCGCCCACTCTCACAAGAAAATGTGATATAAGCAAGCCAAAGAGCATCACTCACATGTCATGTGCCTTACATGAAAGGACTCGCAATCATGTCTGACGATAACATTTTGCGGTATTCATGTCCATCTTAATATCAAGGAAACTATGATACAGTAGGGTTTTGAGGCATAAGGAATGACACTTTGAGACATCGTTTTTGATCCAGTGAGATCCACCTACACATTATAGATGCTCGAAAAACCTCCACATCCAAAAATGCCCCTACCACCTATCTTCATGAGCCGCAACTCAGAAGTCCAACCCTTTCGAAGACCAGTTCTTCCTGGCTGGCTCTCGGTTCTTGTAATTTTCAACAATTAATTACCACCGGAGTGGAAAATAAAGGGGATGAAAAAATTGCGTTCCTAAAAAGGAAAAATGCTCAACCATAGCATGAACACCTACCACAGCCATAGGATAGCGCACGGACGGCCCCCGTGGCATCCCCTCTCACTCGCTGCCTCCAGCCTCATCAATCCCCAATGGCGACGGGTGGCTGAGCAGGGGGGAAAGGCCGAGAGTGTACTCCCCTCCCCACCCATGGCTTCCCTCGCCTCCCCTCCCGTCCCCTCCCACGCGCCCACCACCGCCGCTCGCTTCCTCCCCGCCCCGGCCGGCCGCGGCAGGCGCCCGTCGCCGCCGGCCGCTTCACCTATCTTCTCCTCTGCTTCCACCCAATTCACTCTGTCCCCGCGCGCCCCCTGCGGCGCCGCCCGACCGCGCCGGCGCGACGCCGTGCGGGTAAGCATCCCGATCTCATATCTCTAGCTCAATGCGATGTAGGCTTGTCGGCGGTGTGTTTCTGTCTGTCAATTTAGCTCAAGCAAATCGAGCTGCTGTTTCGCCCACTTCGAAGAGATTACGGTGTTTGTTACAAGAACTGATTCACCGTTGGCAGCTGCGTACTGTATGATTCAAGCAAGTCGATTTTACTGCATTCAGGCTTGTAGGACAGGACGGCAATGCTGAAACCTGCAATTCTGAATGTCCTTATGCAATGCTTCTCTCTTCTCTTGCACTGTAATCGAAATAGGAATTGTGTACTGTCCCTTTGGGAAAATTGGAGAAATGCTTCTCTTGCACTGTAATCCGAATAGGAATTGTGTACTGTCCCTTTGGGAAAATTGGAGATTGGGGAGCCTTTACCTCCTTGCAGACATCTTCCGTGGGAACTCTAGTAATGAATGGACTGACTGTTTGCTCATCTTCACATATGTGACTATGTGACTATGCGTCTTGTCAAGTTGTCGTGTTCTGATCGTGGCCGTGATTTGCTGGCAAGAACAGCTACAAAGGAGTCTGAGCTAAGCTTTTTGCCGGACTACCGTTTGGAAGAGTTTCCCATTTTAATACATGCTTATTGGCTAATGTGGTGTTCAAATGCATTTGTTAGTTGCACTCGTGTTCCTACAAATATCATTTTTTATGTCAATTCATAAATTGAAAGAAGATTAGAGATGCTTCTCGTGCAACTTACCTAAGGCAAATAATGCCATGAGTGGTCACAGAAGTCCTGAACATTGTGCGGCTGAGTGAAATGTAAATTACCACAATTCAAGTGGTACATAGTACACCAACAAATGCATAGACTCAAAAGGTGGGTGGCAAATTAAATGTCGCACCTCACTCTCACAAGAGACGGTAATATAAGCCAGCTGAAGAGGATCGCATGTTGTATCCACTATATGAGAGGGCTCACAGTTATTTTTACCGACACTATTTTGTTGTTTCCCTTGTCCATGTTCATATGCAATGCAAGGAAACTAGGGCATGCTAGGATTTAGAAGCATCAGGAATAACACCATCACAGTGATGTGCTTAGCCACGGTCTAGATGCTCCAGTAACCTTCACATCCATGTGCAGCCCGACGTTCCATAACAGGCTACAACCTAGAAGCTACAGTGTTTGTTACAAGAGGTCAACCATTGCTGAGAGCTATCTATAGTTTCAGAAGTTAATTTTACTGCATTTGAGATTGGAGGATAGGATGTAATGTGGAATGTCCTGATCAACCCACATGCTTCTGTGATCATGCAGTAGTAGTCTCGTCCAAACTTTGAGCGCACTGTAATCCAAATAGGCATTGAGTGCTGGCCAGTTGGGAAAATTAGAGATCGGGGGTTATCGCAATTCACAAAGCATGATGAATGTGATTACCTGTCTTTCCTTTCTTACAGACATTTTTCATGTGAACTAGTAATGATTCAACTCACTGTTTTCTAATATTCACCATCCAGCACATTTACTTAAGTAACTATGTGACTGTGCGTCTTTTCGCATGTCATGATCACACTCATTTGACCTGGTCCTGGTACAGGCATGCTCTCAAGCTGGTGCAGCTGGGCCAGCTCCACTGTCGAAGACACTATCAGACCTAAAGGATTCCTGCTGGAGATTTTTAAGGCCACACACAATTCGTGGAACTGCTTTGGGATCCACGTGAGCATTGAGCTTTAGATTTATAATGGCTGAACCAAGATTTAGTTTTCTAGTACTGAAACTGTTGTGTGGACGCAGAGCCTTGGTTGCTAGAGCATTATTAGAGAATCCCCAATTGATCGATTGGCGCTTGGTATTCAAAGCACTCTATGGGCTTGTAGCTTTGATCTGCGGCAACGGTTACATTGTTGGGATTAATCAGATCTATGACATTGGAATTGACAAGTATGTATATTGCCTCCCTTGAATTTTGTCTTCACTTACACTTACTACCTTCATTCATAAAGGTGCCGCTACAAAGTATTACCATTCAAAGTAACATATGATGAAAGCCCAGCCAATGTTTCTGCTATACCTGTCATTTCTAAGTTTATGCCACTGAACAGGGTGAACAAACCATATTTACCTATTGCTGCTGGTGATCTCTCTGTTCAGTCAGCATGGTTACTGGTCGTAGCATTCGCAGTGGTGGGCTTCTCAATTGTCGTTTCAAACTTTGGACCTTTCATCACCTCTCTTTACTGCCTTGGTCTATTTCTTGGCACTATATATTCTGTTCCTCCATTCAGACTGAAGAGATATCCAGTTGCTGCTTTTCTTATCATTGCAACGGTACTTTGCTCCTCTCTTCTTCATTACTATAGTAACAGTGACATTTTTTAGCTCTTATATTTTGGAATGATAGCCCAATTATGAACTGGAAACTTTGCTTAATTTATCTCTTCTTAATTGCAGTCCTGCACTTGATCTACTGCATGTTTTACATAGGGTCGATCTAAAAACTTGACTAGCCAAATAACTAGAGATAAGCCTCTAAACCAAATATATAACAACTAAACATAAGATAATGATGCAAGCCTTGGATGTGGTTGCTGGCCAATCCATAACTGCAAGTGTGCAACCCACTTTTGCGCCATTTCCATGGGCTCATAATGGGCTCCACATGGCAGATACATTCGTAGGTATTTTCATACTCATTTAACTTGTATCTGACACTCTTTTTTTTGCAAAGATCTGACAGTTTCTATGTAGCATTTATAATATGACAAGATAGGCTGTAGGGACAAAAGGAAATTTAATTGGCTAATATGGCCGCAAACCTATTTTGTAGTTTAGAACATGATCAGTGTATAATTGAACTTTCTAGAGATATATTCCTTCGGAGAAATGAGAGTACGACTGAATCACCTCCACCTTAATTCTAGCTATACCAGTTTACAGAAATTGGCTTGTGACACCTTTCGGAGAATAATTTAAATATTTAGGCGTGCTTAGAACAGTTTATTTGCTCGAAAATTTATTTCACTTATCAAGTAAGGTCCTTAGTTTCCTCGTAACTCGCAAATCCTCCGTATAATGTTAGAAAACCTAATTTCTCTGAGTAATGCTGTCCTATCATGTTTCTTGTTTTATTGCAAGTCCATGCTATCATGTTTCTATTTTACTTTAGGGCAATTTTTTTTTCTTTTTGACAAACCTATCTTTTGTTTATTTTTTACAGGTTCGCGGATTCCTTCTCAACTTTGGCGTGTACTATGCTACTAGAGCTGCATTAGGTCTTGCATTCCAGTGGAGGTAAATAGTTGCTGCAAGTTTATTCGAACTTTGTTAAGTTAGCATTGTATTTCTACAGTCAGTATACACCTATCTAGAAAGTGGTATGTTGCATCTCATTGCAGACATTTGGAGATATTTGTGATGTCTAATGCTATGTGATACCTTTCTATCTGCAGCTCGCCTGTTGCTTTTATTACATGCTTTGTGACAGTATTTGCTCTGGTCATTGCTATAACCAAAGATCTTCCGGATGTTGAAGGAGACCGCAAGTGAGTTTATAGTCTATACAAGGTTTTGTAGCAACCACTGTCTAGTTTTTCCAACAAAGATCATGTCAGTTTTAAATGAATAACTAATGGTTACCTTTGTGTAGACCACCGTCTAGTTATCTTTGTATTTTTATGGTGCATATCCATGTTTTTGTGTCACTATTCTTAGTTGCTAGAAAAAGCTATCGACTGTAGGCCCACAAAATGACAGCAATTGGTCGAACAAACTACTAATCGGAAAAGTAGAACAATACAAATTAAGATTGTGAGTTTTGGCCTCCAATGTTTATTTCTTATTTCCCTTAGCCTTGACAAGTGGCCTGAGCCAAAATGATATAGAGCTGGATTGAGGGATTTCAGCCCATATTTGGAAAACTTGTTTAAAGCATAGTCAGTTTGAAAGATCTCAAAACACAAAAGAAAGGGACAAAATTTGTAGGTTTTGCATACTGAGTGACCCTATGTTTCAAATGTAGACAGTTCTCTACTTTGTTTCCTTTGAGACAGAATATTAGCAGTCAGCGTCCTTAGCCAGTTCTGTTGAACTATTTATTTGTTTAACGGACATCACTAATTGAATTACTGATCTTGTACTTATAATGTTCCCCCCTGTAGATTCCAAATATCAACTTTGGCGACAAAGCTTGGTGTCAGAAATATTGCCTTCCTTGGCTCTGGTTTATTGTTGGCAAATTATGTTGCTGCTATTGTAGTACCTTTTCTTATTCCTCAGGTTGGATTTCTACTGCTTTTGACCTTCCTTTGATATTATTCCCCTCCTTCCAGTTGAATTAGTGAAATTTCAAACTGCCGCAATGTTTCAGATGACGGAAACATGCATCTATGGTCAATTAGACCAGTAGAAGTTTACAGCATTGTTTACTATGATTATTTATTTATCCCAAGGATCCCTTTCTGATCAGTGGATGTTCTTGAAAAAGACAGTACTTCGATGCATACCTCTGTACTACTACTAAGCAGTGTTACCTTATGCAGTTGCACTGATGGTGTTCTTCAAAATTGCAGGCTTTCAGGAGCTTTGTAATGGTGCCTTTTCATGCTGCTCTTGCAGTTGCTTTAATTTTTCAGGTAAAGATATAGACCCTTGTACATGATCAGTCCTGGAGTTTCTAAGATCTGTACCTTCCCTGTTCAATCCTGTATAACCAGCTTACAATTAACTTATGACTGACTGTTCTTAGACCCAAAATTAAATGGTCCAACTTTATTAAAGGTAGACAAACAAAATATATTGATCACTGGGGACTCCAGCTTAGGAACCCAAACCTCAATGGAAAATGCACATTTAACTCATTTATAGCTAATTCCTTTGGTTCTGGAGCAAATGCATTTATTTTGCTAACTGTCTTGTTATGTTGAATGATTTCAGACATGGGTTCTGGAGCAAGCAAAGTATAGTAAGGTGAGGCTTTTAACTTACACTCGTCACACCTCTTGTTCATCATACAACTTTTGAAATATGAAGAGTTTATAATTGAAATTGCCAGGAGAAGCGTTTTTTGTGAGCCTGCATATATTTTGGTTATTTTATTAGAATAAGTAGAAGAAACTACTTACTTATAATGTTTCTACTTTTTATTGTTCGACCAATCTTAATTTGGATCATTTTGACTTACTTATAATGTTTCCCCCATGCTATTATTATTATTATTATTATTATTATTATTATTATTATTATTATTATTATACAGTATTATACATGTAATCTCTCTGTTCTTGAGAGGAAACATGACATTGCATGTCCTGGGCATGGAATGTTAAAAACCAACAAAAGTGAAGTGCTCTGAAGTTGCAATATAGCATATGCAAATTTGTTGCGTTCCAAGTGCATTAGTTTTAGCTGTTTGTTTGTGTGGCAGGATGCTATTTCACAGTACTACCGGTTCATCTGGAACCTCTTCTACGCCGAATACATCTTCTTCCCGTTGTTATAGAGGTAACTTTTCCTGTCAACACTTGCACTGCTTTCTGAAGTCTGTTTCTGAAACTTGATATAATCAATCATTTGGTGTGCACTGTCAGATATGGCGTCTGACATGGGCTACACTATCGGAGCACGCACCGAAGCAGGGACTTGTTGGGGGCAGCAGAAGAGAAACCCTTTGTGGCCCATAAAGCGTGAGCAATTTTTGTATGTACATACTGTTTGACTGGTAGGGGAATAGAGCAGCGATGCGACGAGGATCTTGACGATGCTGTGGGAGTTCCCATTGGGTCCTAGCGTTGAGCAGATAATGTATTTACCCAGTAGAAAATGACCTGGTTGTTTCTGCCAAACAAAGAGGAAAATATATGAAAGGGAAAAGTATCGGGCCTTGTTTTGGAGGGTTTGGGCATATTTCTTCGCTGGCATGTTTCAGCAAATTGTGTACAAACTGCACTGAAACGGGAAGAAACTGCAAATCTATCTGACAATCCACTGAATCTGAACTACGAGTCCGTGTCTGCATCATAAATGCGTGCCACGGCCCACGGAATATCACAGAAGTTTGTGACACGACATGGTCGGGCGTGTAACATGTGTGTTCAGTTCTGAAGTACTAGCACGACTTTTGGGTTGCATGGACCGTCCAGGCACAGGCGGCCACTTGGTTCTACTATTTTTTTATCTATCTAAGTATATCCCAACACGATCGAACATGTGGTGAGCTAGCTTTTTTTTTTCTTGAGCTGTAAACCGAACTTCATTAAAGGATGTTAAGGTTTACAGGATTTGAAATAGGGTCAACGGGGGATTTCCAGCCACAGATGGCGCCCTTGATCTAGAGAAACAGAAATTTTAGCTAAACACCTTCGATTCAGCGAGTTCTCTACTCCCTCAGTCCTATAATGTAAGACGTTTTTTTTCCGAAGGAAGTAGCTGTCTGTGATGAGCTAGCTGTGCGTCGGCGGTAGCGGTTGGTGGAGCTGCGGCCCACGAAGGTAGGTTAGGCAGGCCGTGATCCTGATCCTGTGGCGAAGCAGGCACAGTGCCCCAGCCGCCAGCCGCCAGCGCCGTCTTCCTTCCTGCCCGAAAGAAACGCATCCATGCATGCATACCATAGCCGATCGTCGTGGCGGCTGATCGGCATGTGTTGCAGGCGCGCGCGCGGTGGTCGCTACGTACGTAGCCTGCCTGTCACTACCGTTTCATGGTCTTTCCGTCTACTCCCTCCGTCCCACAATATATGACTTTTATTTGTTAAAATATAGATGTATTTAGACATGTTTTAGTATATAGATACATCTATTTTTGAATAAATGGAAGTTAATTATTTTGAAACGGAGAGAGTATCTACTATCTCGAATCTACGGCTGGCTATACCCATTTGCCGCCTTATGAACAGTAGTGCCACGTTGTACACGCGGCCGCGGCTACGGACGTGCACATGCGTCCATCACTCCTTCATTTCCTATCCAAAGACAAAATGGATGCAAATGCAATGCACCGCAAGATATGCTCGGCCATCTGTTGTTAAGGTCGGCATTCTTTTCGTTTTCGATCCATCGACTCGGCTTCTTCCTTCTTCCCATTCTTGGATTCTCATTAAAGCTAGCTCGCTCGCTAGCTAGCGTGTGACTAGAGAAACCATACTGTGCCGATCGAGACGTACGTCCAAAGTCCAAATTAACAGTGCGTAGCTAAAGCTAGCTAGAGACCCAGAGACATTTGTACAGCAAGTAGCCTCGTCGATTATAACTAGGATCATCTCGGTTTGCATCCATGCATGTTATTCCTGCTGCACGCGCGCGCGTAGTACGTCGGTACGTGCTTATCTCTCCGGCCGGCAGTCGGCTAAAGTTTGTCCTGCCGTAATCAATTCCGCAAATAGTGAGACCGGCTTATAGTTGGAACAAGAAGAAAGCTACGCACGTACGTGTCGCCCGTGAAATGGCGATGCACAGCAGCGCGATGTAATGCATGCATGTGCACTAACCTTCAACTGTCAAGCCCTCCACAGTACAATTAAGAGTGATCAATACTCCTAGTATCTAGCTAGTACTAGCTGCTTGCCCTGGTCCTCGACCGGTCTACACGTATGTGTGTACGTACGCACACCTTAATTAACTGTGCTTGCTAGTGCAAACAGTTTGCACGGCGGAAAGAAAAAGAACCTGCAGTAAGCGTACGGGCGGGGTCCTAGCTAGCTTGAGGAAATTCTTGGAAATGATTCCATCGATGGATCGGCACGTACAGTTCTTCTTCGAATGAGATGGTAGGTGCTGACTTGGCTAGGCTGTCGGCGTGTCAGGTCAAGATCCGTAGGAGGAATATAATCCACGGAATGGAATGCAGCGGCACACCGTTCCGTTCCGTGCGTGTCCCCGAGGCTTGCAAGTTGCTCTACATGCATGTGCTATCAACGGACCGGATAATTAAGCTGGCTAGATCAAGGACCTGCGACAAGGACGTGCTTGCCGTACGCGCCGCACCTCCCTCCTAGCTAGACTCGTACTTCAACTTGTGGGGGCGGCTCAACAGTATCCCGGTAAATGCTTCTCTTTTTTTTTAGAAAACTTTCATTTTATTCATTTTTAATCTTGTCAATACAACGTGCTTGGCGTGCTTGCCGTACGCGCCGCACCTCCCTTTCCTAGCGACGACCACAAGCACTGAAGTTACCTAAACTTGATCCTACCTTCTTGTGAGAGACGGAGACAACAATTTCCTACGTGTGTGTGTTGTGGGGGGTGGGGGGGGGGTGGGCAGGGGGGATTCGATACAAATTTAGAGATCACTATCATCTAATGGTTATTTTAGAAGAAGAAATGTGGTCACTCCTTGTTGTCTTCATCACTGCTTCTTGCGCCCCGGTACGAAAAGACCAAGACCGACTTTGAGGGGAGATTGAGAGGGGGCGATGAAGTCGGTCCCAGTGGCCAGGAAAGATTATTAGGAGTACTGGTGAACGTCCGGACTCTCTTGTGCTTATGTTCACACATCTAGTGTGGTTGGATCTAGTGGTGACAAGCATTGGAGACGAGGAGGAAGGAGGATGACGAGGACAAGGGTTGGACATTTTTAGAGGAGGAGCGATCGAGGATATGCTAGCTGATGCGAGGTCAATGAGGTCGGGCGATGACGAGACTGCATAGGAGAGTAGAGCGAATGGCTACACATATTAGAGCGGGAAAATCCGGACCATATTCAAGCTTCATGAAATTGACTATTGTTGATTGTAGGTTTAAGTTGGCTGACTTCATGGAATTGCTCATAATTGCACGCAGATTTTTTCTAGAATCAATTTTTTTCTATTGCGGGGTTTTCTAGATTCAGTCGCATGCCGTTTTGGATAGACTTTTGTGAACTAAAAGCTCAAAAATATGAAAAGCACCTTTTCCTTGTTCTCTCGAGTAAAAAATGCATTTTCCTTGATTTCGGGGGAAAAAAGATGGAGAGGCGAAATTAGCCTCTCTTTTGTTTTGAGCGGTGATAGGCGAAATTAGCCGCAAAGGGCGAACGCAAACCAATAGGAGGCGGCCATTGCGCGGCCCATATCCGGAGCAGCCGACGACCGAGACGATCGAGCCCCGACCAGGTCAGGATTCCGGTGCTCTGGAGTCAGCAACGCGGCGGCTCTCGTACCGGCCTTCCGGGCCCTCCGCGCGACGGTTGGCGAGGAGGCGCGTCACACGCGGGCCCCCACTTTTAAATGCCCAATGGCTACGCATACGCGCAGCAACCCGCATCTCCAGCTCACTACACGCGGCGGCGCCGCCGTCTACTACGCTGCGTAGCAGTCTGGTTACTGTGGAGCATCGATGGCGGCGACGGCGAGGTCCCCTCGGCGAACAAGCTGTAGGTGGAGGCCAGCGGGGCGATATGCGCGTTAAGCCGTTACGTGGAGCATGCCGTCGCCGTGGAGGAGCCAGCGGCGAGCGTACGTGGACGGTGGTGCTCGCCGGAGCGGAGCAAGAAGAGGCGCTCTCCAGCCGGCCGGGCGTCCCACTAACATAGTAAGTACTAGCTGCGTTGACAGTTCATGTAAAAGCTCAACCTAGTGGAGAGAAGCAGCTGACAATTCACTTGTAAATTGTAATCCAACATCCATACATGCATGGACTTCGGATTTCAGGCATATTATGATGGGACCGAAAAGAGACATACTAATATATTCGATCAAGTACATAAGAACAGTTTGAATAGTTAGCCGCCAAATCATCTGAAAATATGGATGAAAATGAAGAGAAAACTATTAGTCCATTCTGGAAAAAAAACAAAAATATAGCTAAAATATACTCCCTCCGTCTAAACGCTCTTATATTTCTGTACGAAGGGAGTAGAAACAAAATTGAGAATTACAAAACAAAAGCCGACAAAACATACAATTCTTCTCCCACCAGCACTTAGTTCTATCCATCCACGCTCCGTTTAATTCATCCCTATCTAGAAATATAGTGTTTTCCGAAACCAAAAAAAAAACTGTTTGGTTTTCAATCGGCTACGATGGTTCAGTGTTTGTCGATTTCCTGCGTGTGGTTAAAAGCACGCTGACCGCATGTGTGCTCGTGGTGCGCACACATATGCAATCTCCCTCTCATTTTCGACAAATGTCTAGCTCCGGGGCTGAGCGGTGAGTTAATTCAATGGGCCACTCCAAGAACAATCAATCGCAAGGACTGGGTTAAGTAACGGTTGTGATAGCTCCGTGCACTGTTTTAATCGCGAAGGACCAAAGTGTTATCACTGTGCATCTGCAGTGCGTACTTCGCGGAATATTTGCTTTCAGAAACAACAAGGGATAAGAGACATGAGAGGCTTCAAGACTTTTCTCTGCGAATAATGAGACTTTCAGGGCTTGTATTAGGCAAATTGAAAGTGATAAGCTGTACCTGTTAAGGACCTATATATGTACATACATTCAGTACATGTTGACAGTGATACATGAGAGAGTCTGAAGACGCGTGCCGAACATATGGTGCAGCATATGTTACACAACGAGACAAACTAACTAACTAATATTCTCTCTTCACTTCAGTTTCGTGCCATGTTTAGAACGTGTGGATCTCACCAAACCGTATTCAAATTTATATCCGACGAAATCCTTGCAGCTTTTAAATTAATTAGATGAATGAATATGGCCCAGCTTTACTAAAAAGTGAATTTTCATTATCAGCCTTATATATAGGTTCCATATATTTTTGCGTCCTTGCAACTATGATATCATCATGCTACAGAGGTTTCAGATCATGCATCAGATTCACAGCAAGATTGAAATCTTGTTTCAAATTGAGCTGTGGAAATCAATGGCCTGATGCCCCACCGCTGGATGCTTGCAAACATGGGGGCTCTTGAGGAGACAAGATCCGAACCGTACTGCTGGTATGGCAGCGCTGTTCTTTGAGATCCAAGCCCCACTGACAGTATAGCAGCACTGTTCTGTAAGATCCAGACCCCACTGACAGTATAGCAGCACTGTTCTTCATCGTTAACCCGCCAAAATAAACATGTGTGTGTCATGTCATCTTACCGCAAACTTGCTTGCTTCTTTGACAGCGCTCTGCATTTTACCTGATTATCATTGTATTATATTATATTGAGTTGATAAGGTGTAGGTAGATTTTGTATTCTTATCTTGATGTTTGTTTCTTTTTCTTTTCAATGAGGGGATTCTTATCTTGCTATCGGTTCCATATATGTCCTCATCGATGTGGTCCTCTCACCTTATCTTGCATCTTCCATATACATTATTTGCATGATGCAATTTCTGCCTAGTTTGAATCAGAGCAAAGGGGTGGGGGGATGTCACATAAGCATCATATTTTCATAACTTCATTCTTGCGTTACAAACAAGCACCAAATTCAGCGCACATAATCACACACTAAAATTAAAGACCAGGGGCAGTCTCATACGTTTTACTAAATTTCTGCTGAACATAGTATTTGTGTGCAATTTTTTTAGAGCTTGTTGAGTGATTTTGTTTTTGCTTAACTTGTTGAGATAATCTACTGGCCACTCTACTCAGAGCCTGAGAGGGTGTTCTCTCACTCTTCTATCTTTTGCTTGCACAGATTTGTCCTCTCATCTCTAGTGCGCTGCATCTATTTCAGGGATATGTCGTGGCTTTATTGAAATCTTGTTCTTTTTCATAAGCGGTCAGGAAATCTTGCTATCTTATTGGACCAGCTAGCTAGATTCAGCCTCTTCCTAGTAAAAATAATAATAGCGACTGCCCTGCATCATTGCTACGTTACAAAATATGCAGAAATCAGGAAGTGGATCCTCTAACATCCTGAAGGAATGTCACGAAGCTACAATGACATGTGTATGTAAAATGAAGAAGAGATGTCACGAGCTACAGTGAATACTGCAGCAATCACCATACGAATTTACTGTAGCATGTACAAAAAAATCAAAAAATAATTTTATTGCACCATAATTTTGTTTGTATGTAATTTTTGTAAATGTATATAGTAGATTTATAATTTGCAATTTAATTATAATCATTTTAGGCTTAACCATATGGATGTGAAGAAGGGATGTCACGGTTACTGTAGCTTACGTGACATCCCTTCAGGATGTTAGAGGATCCGCTTCCCAGAAATCATAGAGGTGCGTACTCCTGTTTAATCATTTGTCCTGTCACATGACATGATCGAGGAGGCCTAGCACAGAAAATTCCAAAGGTTCATGTGATGTGCCCGGTACAAGCCAATGACACATACAAATAAAGCTAGGTACAGAGATCTTACCTGTGAAGTTGACAAAAGGAGAATCAGCCAAAGTTACATCCGAAGAAGACAACGGATGATTGGAGGGTGTGGCATCCATCATTTACCTTTTCCCCTTGTGATTGTGCAACAATGCAACGGTAGAACAATTTATACTGTATTTAACAGTGCATTACAGAATTTATAACGAAGGAATTCTCTGTAGAGATTATGTGTGTGTGCTATGGACACGCAAGAATAGTGTGCGAAATGGCCCGTAAAAAAACGTTTTGCAATATCTAAAAATCTCCATATGAAAAGTTCCCAAGTACAGAATTGTAATATTAACTGTTTTACAAATCTTACAAATAGGTTTTGGCTTCCCTCTAGTACTCTGTCATCTTTTTTTTTCTCGCAAAAAAATCTTCTTTTTTTTGCTTGGGTAGCTAGAATGTTCCTCTTGTACAGGGGAGTGACTCTGCAAACTATTCATGTCCATCTACATCTATTTGGTCTCTTGACTAGCGGAACTATTTGTTTGGTCTCTTGATTAGCGGAACTATTTGTTTGGTCTCTCAACTATCGGTAAAGTCTAGTTTTTGTCCCTTAACTCCATAATGTGATATTATGCAAAATAAATAAATATATTGAGGTATATATTGTTGGTCTATCAAGTGTCAAAATCCTCACATAACTCGAATAGAGACCCCCATTTTAATGATGTGTCGGATTCTTTAGCACACATGGAAGCCCAATCATCACATAAACTATAGGTAATGGCCAAGAAGGAAAAGCGATAATATAGGACGAAAATTAGGAGAAAACATAATTACTCCAATTTGCTGAACATTATCCAAAAATAATGTGGAAAACACATGGATTTCAATGAAGGCTTCATCTTTATAAAATTTGAGATGATTTGTTTTAGAAATGTCTTGATTCTTTAGTAATCTTATGGAATATTCATATTTAAATTTCCTACTATTTTTTTTCTTGCAGGAATGTTCTATTTTTATTAGTTTCTATGATAAATTATGTTCCAAAATTTTGTACAAATTTAATTATCTAAAAATTTATTTTCTCATATGTACTTAAAAAAACACGAACTTTTTAACATATTTCACATACTTATTTGAATTACCTAGTATTTTTTAATGAAAACTTCAAAAACTTGTTTTTTAATCCCTTCCTTTATTTGGTAGTATTTGAAAATAGTTCCATGTAAAAAAAGCGCTTTCAATTGACAACCTCGGTTCTATACCGAGTACATTTGGCGAAGTGTTGAAACAGTTTATACCCAATTGAAAGCGCAGCCATATTCATTTTCCAGATTTTTAACACACAATTAGTGTGGACAGAGAATATCTGTTCCTGTATTTCGTGGCGGCTAGGACAAACTCGTCCCCTCCAGTTTTCATTCGCAAGCCCGTGGATCCGCCTCTCTTTGCATGTCACTCCAACAAACGATGTCGGGGAAGAAATCACGGTGCCTCGGCTCTGCCTAGTAGTTCAGGTTAGTTTTTTTTTCCTCTTAGAGGTGACACTTCATCTTCGAGCTGATTTTTGGGCTCTGATCCTCCTCGAATTCGTCCTTCATGACGAAGTTGATGGAGCTTCGGCATAGATTCCCACGGTCTTCTTGGGTTTCTCTTCGTGCATGCGCGACGATGAGATTTGGTGTCAGATGCCTTGGATTGTTTCAAGGGTTCAATGGCAATGATTGCATCTCTGTGACGCCGGTCCTTAGAGTACGTGCACGAAGGCTTCCTGGCTGCCATCAACAAGGTCAGACCGGCTCTGGTAGGGGAACGACAACAACGACGCGTCAGTAGCGATCGTTCGGCGTTTCAGGAACCTTGATGCAACTTTTTAACTATGTTTTGGATGCTTGTATTTCTGATGAACCTTTATATAAAGAAGAAAAAAAAAACGTAGTACACGTGAATGTGCACGTACGTGTGACGCGCATCGATCGCCGGTGCACGCTAAGCACTCTGCTGTCCGCCGACCGAAACCGCCCCCTACAGAATGCAGGAAAGAAAAGAGAGAGAAAACGGCTTCTCTTCCTTTTTCCCCGACGGAAAAAGAAACAAATCTGCAGGCCAGCTACGCGGCTGAGGCCGGCTATAAAAAGACGACGCCCATCCGTCCGCAGGGGGAGGACCATCCTATTCCCAGCAGCTAGCTGCGCGGCACACTTGCACTTCGTCGTCCCCAGCAATCGAGAATCTTTCGCAGATCGACCGATCCACCGGCCGGTGCAGCCAGCCCAAGTTAATTCAGGTACTGTAGCCGTGTGTGTGCCCCTACCACCATGAATGAATTCATGGCTTGCTTTTCTTGATGTTGGTTTGCTAGTTGCCATGCTTAGGGCTTAATCTGTGTTCATCTTGCTGTGTTCATTTGGTCGGAAAAGGAGGCTTTGCAGCTGTGTTCGTGTTAGATTCGAGCTTATTAATCGTCGTTAATTGCTTGGAGGAATTCGATGCTGATATGCATGCCAGCTTAATTGTTTCTCATCGATTATCTACCGGTGCAATCAAGCTCACTTCAATGAACTACTTATTTGCTTGCAGTGCTGCACCAGTAGCATGAGCATCTGCCGCTAGCTTGATAGCAACTAGCAACATAACCAGCAAGGGCAGTGCGATTCGCAGCACAACTAGAGAATCGAGCTGAGAGGCTTGCCGGCCGGAGGCAGCGGCACACGTGCAGTACATGGACGCCTTCGGCTGGAGCACGCAGCCTCCTGTGACGACCGTGCCGAGCTGCCCGACCGACGACGCCCTCCTCGCCGCCTTCCTGGGCGCGGGCAGCTTCGAGGAGCTCCACTCCGCCGGCGCCGGCGACGGCACCGTGTGCTCCGACGCCTACCACGGCGGCCTCGACCTGCCGTCGTGCCAGAGCGACCTCAGCCTCCTGCGGTGCCAGGACGGCGTGGCGCTTCCCGGCCACGGCGACGGCGACGCGTCGTCCAACGTCTTTCTCGACTCGGCGGGTTGTTTCCTCCCGGCTATCGCCGGCGCGCATGATGGGCTCCATGACAGGTTCGCGTTCGTCCCTGATGATCCCGCGCAGGCTGCCGGCTCCAACACCGCCTTCTCCGGGTACAGCACCACCACCGGAGGCGGCGGCGGTGGGAACGTCTCCTCCGGCGAGTCCAACACGTACGGCGGTGGCGGGCACGATACGGAGGTTGCGTCGCCGCCATGCGCCGTGTCGTCGCGGCGGGTGCAGCAGATTAGTCAGGTGGCCCCGCCCCCAACGAATGGGAACAAGATGCCGGACAAGCTCCCGGCAGCGGCGGCGACGACGGTGGAGGGCAGAGAACGCTGGGGCACGAACCGAGCCGCCGCGCCGACGACCAGCATCACGTTCGGGCACAGCGGCGGCCGGCGCGGGTACGAGCCGGACACGGAGGCGATAGCGCAGGTCAAGGAGATGATCTACCGCGCGGCGGCGATGCGC
This sequence comes from Triticum urartu, assembly GCF_003073215.2. Taxonomy (NCBI): domain Eukaryota; kingdom Viridiplantae; phylum Streptophyta; class Magnoliopsida; order Poales; family Poaceae; genus Triticum; species Triticum urartu. Next base: position 534,938,306 of record NC_053022.1, read on the forward strand.
CCCTTGCCCAGCTTGACCGACGCCACCGCCGGAGAGACGCCGCATGAGCCGTCGTCGTCGAAGCCCCGGCGGCGCAAGAACGTGCGGATATCGAGCGACCCGCAGACGGTGGCGGCGCGGCTGCGGCGGGAGAAGGTGAGCGAGCGGCTGCGGGCGCTGCAGAGGCTGGTGCCGGGAGGGAGCAAGATGGACACGGCGTCCATGCTCGACGAGGCGGCCAGCTACCTCAAGTTCCTCAAGTCGCAGGTCGCGGCCCTGGAAAGCCTAGGCGGCGGGGGCGGCGCCGGCGGTGACGACGACGGCCGGTACTCGTCGGTGCAACGGTACACGGGAAGGAATTTCAATCCTTCGGCCCGTGGCATCGGCGGCGGCGGCAGCACCGTACTCTCCTTCGGGAGAGACGGCGTCGCTGGCTACGTGAGATCCAGTAGGAACATGAACATGCAGTTGTAACAAGAACACAAGTTGCTGTGTTGATGTCACTGTGGTGACATGAGATCGAAGTATATCCATCCAGATGCCTCGATCGATCTGGCGTTTCATGAAGGATGGATTGATTGATAGTAAAGTGTTCAGATTTACCATACGTTGACAGGAATAAAAATGTGTGATTTGTACACATAGGAATTGATGAAAAGCACTGTAACTTGCAATCATGGATGAATTCTATCTAGGTAGCTAGCTAGTGTGTGCATGCAGTTCATGTACTAAGATTGATGGCTTGCTAATCACCTTGTTTCGGAGATGATGCGTAAAGCTTAATAATACAAGAAAATGACCGGGTGAACCAACCTGTGGTTGGATGGTTAGAAGGACTGTGGTGCTCGCATTTATTTCTGAATTTATTTCAGAATTTCCGACAATGCGTATTCAGTGGGAGCAGATATTTCCGTCGATGACGAGGTGCCTGCGGTGACTTCGTAAATTTCAAGTTGATATGTCGGCTCAGTCTTTTGAAGATGTTCATACGGATAGAGTGTGCGTGTATGCATTCATAGGGATGAGTGTATGCCCATGTATGTCAGCACTTGCGCGTGTACTGTGTTAAAAAAAAAAAGAAAATGAAGGGAAGGTGTGAGCTTTTGTCTATCTGAATTCTGACATCGCCGAACTTTTTGCATGCATGCTACTAGTAACGATGAAGGACTGATGCTGCATGCATGCACAGCACAGCACTGAAAGTTCACTTTTCTTGTCCAACCCCCGAAAACTTTCTCCACTGCATGTATGTGCACACTAAACTATGCATCATGATGATTAATTAGTACTCCTACTAATGCGCTAAAAGATAGAGCTAATCGCATGCATGTAGATGTGTGTACTATGACCAGGGCATGGATTTTAGTTTCTGAACATTTGGACCATAAATCCATAATTGACAACGTGATCACGCCATGGAAATGTGAAATACAAGTCTTTCATGTCGAAGAAATGCAAATCTTGGTAACGGCTTGGGGTCTGGGGTTGCAGGTTTGCCGGGAAATTCGGGTGGTTCATCGGTCTATAGGGATTGCCAGGGGTGGCGCTAGCACGGCGGTGAGGAAAGGGCAAGCCACAGATTGTAAAGGCAGACGGTTCGGCCGGTGTGCGGTTTTGGGGCAGAAGATGGACATTGTGGAGAGCTGAAGGTTGAAGAATGCCATCTGACCGTTTGCGTTTTGCATCAGACTTACAAATACTTCCTCCGGTATTTTTTACTCCGCATATTAGATTTGTGTCAAATCAAACTTTTTAAAATTTGATTAAATATATATTAAAAATTATTAACATATACAATATCAAATATATATACTATGAGACTACATTTCGTACTGAATCTAACAATGTTGATTTAGGATTATCAATGTTGATATTCTTTCTATAAGTTTGATCAAGGTACAGATACTTTGACTCGGACAAAATTTATATACAGACTAGAAAACCGGAGGGTGCACTACTACAATCGAGCATGGCACTGTAGCGGCATTGCTGCCTTGGTACAACTGCGCACTTTGGGGCTGGCTGGCTGGCTGCCCGATGCCAAAAAGACATTCCCCTGTGCATCGCCGCCCGCCTCGTTCGGCACCAAAGTGAGGAGGAGACCACCCTCTGACTGACCAAAGCCCCCGTGTACGTGATTGCTCCTCACATGCACCCTCTCGATCCTCCTCTTCCTCTCTCTCCCTGAACCTTCGCCGGCTTTACGTGGCGGTGGCGGTGCGACTTTCGATTGGCCACCGCCACCGCGTCCGGACGTAAACAAACTCGGCCGCCGACGAGTGCGTCACCCGGGAAGGCCGCCGGAGAAGCGAGGGCGTAGCTTGATTTGACCGTGAGAAAAGTCCAGATCGGGTACAGAGGAAGAAGAAGAAAACGATAAGGTCAGCCTGTCAGGTCAGATGATGAGCGGCGTAGGCTGAATTTCTGCTGGGATGAAGTGCACATGTCAAACGCCATGTGAGAGGTGACGACGGGATGGATCGACGCAGGCAGGCGCAACTTGGCTCGGCGGTTTGGTGATGCGTTTGCGTGCTGGAACGGCGTGAAGTATTAATTCCAGAAACGGAGCCTTACGTTTGCATGGCAGCTGATATGATCGATCGGTTTTCTCGTTCCTTTTCTTTTCTCGCGCGTACGTCGATCGCCTAGACGATGGACCGATATGTACGCACGAGCATGTATGTGTACGTTTTTTCTTTTCTTTTTTTCGGATGAAAATATTGTATTGCTCATCATCAAAGTTCATATAGTCAATCGCAACTAGTTCCAAGGCATCTGGAGGTCAGACCTGCTAGTAACGAGCAAATTTAGTTAGATATCACTAATCTTATTTTAGCTACAATTAACATGTAATACAACTTAGACGAAGAGACATAAGACAGCTAAGAGCATCTTTACTAGTGCCCCAAGAAGCCTTCCTAAGCCATTTTTTGGACGCCGGCGGGCAAAAATCGCCCCACTCGGGCCTCCAACTCCTTGTTTTTCGCCGGTAGAAGCAAAAATTCCCGCCGGCGACCCCATACAACACCCAGTGCACCGGGGGGCTCCTGGGGGCTTAATTTCGCCTTTTTGTGGGCGCTGGCCCACCTGCCAGCGGCTCTCTCTCCTGTTAACTCATTTATTACGCTGGTTCACCCATGTGCTCCCTCCTCTCTCTTTCCCTTGCCAGCCCCGCCTTCTCCGCCCCGCTCCGCTTCCTCGCCGCCCCGCCGAGCTCGTCGCCCCGCCTCCTCCGCCCCGCCCCGCCGAGTTCACCGCCCCGCCCCGCCGAGTTCACCGCCCCGCCGAGCTCGCCTCCTCTCGTTTCCCTCGCGACAAAACATGCATCGGCGCCTCACGGCCGCAGCGTCAGCAATGTTGCCGCCGTCCTCGTCGCTCTACTCCGACCACCTCCTCTCCTCCCGCCCGGCGTCCAAGGGGCTCGTATTTCGTCTCCTCGGTTAGGCCGTCGTGCTCCCTGTATATGAACGGCTGCGCAGCCGGCGCCAGCGACTTCGGCACGGTGACCATGTGCGAGACGAGGGCCCTGCCTGCCGCCTCGGCGCCGCGGGAGGCCGTGGGGCAGCTCAGGGCCGCCGTCGCCGCGCTTAACGCCGACCCGCCGGTGTCCTCCTCCGGCATCATCCGCATCGAGGTAGCAAAAGCACATATCCCTCGTCAATGGCGCGTGTAGTGTGGAACTGCGTTTGATCATACGGCAGCCACAAGGAGCAGTTGGAGCAGCCGGTAAGCATCGCCGGCGTGGGGTTGCGTGGAAGCCCCGATCAAGGGGCGCCGGAGGAGGGAGGCGGGCGGCGCGACGTGGCGTGGAACCCGGTCGAGGAGCGCCGGAGGTGGCTTGGCGAGGCCGCGTGAGCGAGGGCGGCTTGGAGCGAGGGCGGTCCAGCAGGTGGCGGAAGCCCCGGTCGAGGATGGCGCGGCGCAGCGGCTTGGACCTCTGTACAGAGCACAACGGAGACGGCGTCGGGCTCGCGCTCATGTCGCTCTGCTCGACCTCGGCGGCGAGGCCGGGCCGGCCGTGGCCTGGGGCGGGCGCGGCCTGGGCACGGCCTGGGGGTGGACACGGCTGGAAACTTTTCCACCCCCAGGCCAAAAATTCCGCCGGCAGCCCCCAAGCGGCAAAAAAAATGCCTCCCGAAGAACTCAACGGCTGGAGATGCTCTAATCTCCTTGATGAGGCCATGAGGGACAAGTAAACCGGTCTATCAACCTCTGTAGCTTGAATCAATTTCACTGCAACAATTGAATCCGTCTCCATCTCCAATGATAGCTCACTTCTCTCGATGGAGAAAAACAAACCTTCCATGCATGCACATAATTCGGTTTCAAGTGCTTCCCGACAAGAAAATAGCCGCCTGCAAGAAGAGAAAATGATGGCACCGTTGTCATCTCTTAGCACCATTCCAGCACCCGCCGACCCATCATCCACGTAGGAACCATCGGTGCAAAGCTTCACCTAGCTGGGTTTTGGAACAGTCCATTTAATTGGGACCTGCTGCACTCATTACGCATGTGGCCTGGCCCCCAAAGAAGTGTGCACCAGACATGTGATTGGGCGTTTTTTCTGTGTGTGAGAATTACGATGATATTTTTCTATTTCGACCATAAACTCTTAATAATAATAATAATAATAATAATAATAATAACATATTAATATTTATTGCTCCCTCCAAACGGGTGCATATGACATGCACGTGTTCCTAGGTCATCAATTTGACTAACAAAATACATGTTATATACCACCAAAATTATATGTTTAGAAACTTTGTTCAATTACAAATCCAATGACATGCTTTTTATGGTATACAATACATGATTTGTTAGTCTACCTTCTCTAATCCATTTGACCTAGGTTCCACAGGAGCAAGTGATACATCACTAAAAAAATAGTCTACCACATGCCGATAGCTGGATGTTTTCCTTGATCGATTCGCAATATATCCCTCATTTGTTCTGCTATGTCTTTGTAACGAATAAATAGATCCAAGAATTTCTAGACCATGTTAGATCAATGTGAAATTTGTAGCTATTTTCTCTAACTATAAGAATGGGTGTGCTTCATATAGTAGTCTAGAACAACTGGATGGCCACCTATTTGTGCTTTGTGTAGTTTGCCTCTATTTAATTGTTTGGCGTCAAGAACATGGAATCGAGTAAATCTATCGTACATATTTCAGAATAACCGTGAATGAATGAATATGCTGAGATGTTGACCATATGGACCAAATACCTAATATAAAAAATAACAGAATGTTCATATTTTTCATTAATACCAAAGTTCGTAAAAGCTTTATTTTCTTATAAATCAACATGGAAAATTCAATAGTTCTCAAATGAAAATAATACATGTGAATTTGAGTGCATCGTCCAAAATAAATAGTTATATAAAGTTTTTGAACGCCTAATCTAGGAAAAAATATGATGGTTATGATTTTTTATTAATATTGATTAATACAAATCAACTTGTGGATTAGTTTCCAACTCCTTAAGAAGTATGGGCTGTTACCACTGATACAACTTTTGTGATTATGTAATCCTAACTGCAAATTAGAATTCTACCAATCCATTTTTTTCTGCCACGTGCTTAGGTAGTTTTGAATCAAACTAACACATGTCTGTGTACGAAAAATAATAATAAAGAAATAAACGAATGCACTGAAAAGAAACGGAAGAAAAAGAAAGCGTTGAAGGTCTGGTGTCCGCTGGGCCGGCCCATTCTGGCGCGCTTCAGGCGAGCGCTCGTACAGCCGTACAGGATCGCCACTCCATCGAGAGAGGAAAGAGGGGATCGGGAGTCAGTTATGCGCCGCCGCCTGCCCTGCGCCGTCGCCGGCGGAGGCCTCGAATGAGGATCTAGTGGTGCCCAAATAAGCAGCTCCCCAATCCAAGCAGCAGCTCCTCCTTCCCGAGCCGCAACCGGCAATCGAAGCAAGCAAGCGGCTCCACCCCGGAATCAGAAACAGGCTCTGTTTCAAATTCAGTCTCCGAGCTTCCATTGGTGGCGGGAACCGCCAATCCTCGGAGGAGACGCACAATAACAACTATAGACATCAGTTTTCAGAAGAAGATTGACCAGCAATGGCGAGGACCAGTCGCCGGCGACAGGCTGCCAAATTGATGGCCAAATCATCGATCAGGGCCGAATCCTCCCTCGACAAGCTTGTGAGTTGGTCCTCCAAATCCTTTTTCGTATAACATTTCACGCAAAAAAAATACTATTTCTCACAAACAGTAAAAAGTAGGAACCATAATCAGTATAATAGATTGTCATCAGCAGATCTACGAGGGAGCCATGGGGATTGTCATGAAGTTGCCGCTAGAGGAGGAGAGTTTCATCTAGTGGAACCACGCCTGACAAGACCGAGTTTCTGAAGTAGTAAAAGCACTCAACATGTTTATTAAAGAACGGAGAAAAAAACAATCCAATGTTGTTCTTCAGTAGACTCAGTTAATCTCACTTAATTTCAATCTAGATAACCTTAGTATGGAACACAGGTTCAGAAAAAAATCTGATCGGGCGGCAATGGTCCTTAGTTCTCTCATTTCTATGGGTGTGTGTGTCGAGATGTCTGCCTCTCAATCTGTTCCTGGCGCCGAGTTTACCCGGTGGTGTTGGATGCGGGGCTCGCGAGGTGGCTCGAGGATGAGGACGGGCAGGTGAGGGGATCGTGGTTCATAGACTCGGCTTTAGCTTTCGGCTTATACCATCATGTAACAATGTGACCTGTCTAGAGTCTAGACCAGTTTGGCACGGTAGGAAAATTATCAATTTTGTTCAAGATTATAACCACTGCTCTCACCAACTACACTGGTTCATGCATAAGTACACAACAACACACAGATGAACAAGCCAGTAAGCTGTTGGACTGATTCTAGCCAACGGCTAGACCTGTAGGGGCTGCTTTCAGAAAAGGGAAACCACACATGAAAAAGTAAATAGCCGATAGCTCTTCATATGATTATTTTCTTCCTCAGATATTTCAAGATTTGGCCACCTTCTGAAATTAAAAAAACAAAGTCCTCCGAGTAGCAACTTGGAACAGATTTATTGCAAAACAAAATATGATACAGCCCGATACAACGTCACATAAGTAGTATGCCAACAATACGCACTACAAGAGACCATACACTCATACAGGGAATACAGATAGCCATAGTTCACATCGGTGAGTCCTGATCTATAGTTGGTAGATAGAACTCATGAAAGATCAGAAACTTCAGACGGTTTTACACCTTCAGCAAGAACTTGAAGATACCTTGGAACAGGCGGCATTTCAACATTAACCAACCCTTCTAGGATCTGAACAATTTCCCCCATCGTTGGCCTGGAGCTCTCACTGTCTTGCACACACCAACAGGCAACCATGCATGCCCTTTCAAGCTCCCTTAGGTCCACATCACTGACAAGTTCAGAATCAATCAATGTTTGCACATCTCCTTCCACTAGCTTCCTCACTACCAACATAGGAAAAAATGTATATCTACTTGTGGCAGTATGCATATTGTTCCTCTTGCCAGATATAATCTCAAAAAGCATCATTCCATAGCTGAAAACATCAGCCTTTGTTGTGATAGCCTCACCACTTATCCACTCAGGTGCAAGATAGCCTATGGTGCCTCTCATTGATGTTAAAACCCTACTAAAATCTCGGCCAAGGAGCTTTGCCAATCCAAAGTCTGCCACCTTTGGAATTAGTGATTCACCCAATAATATATTTTCTGGCTTGATATCACAATGTATGATGCAATCCCTGCACTCCTCGTGCAGGTAAGTTAATCCCCGTGCAACTCCGGTCGCGATTTGGTATCTTGTGCTCCAACTTAAAGGCGCACCGCTGCTCCTAAACAGATGATGATCCAATGAACCATTGGGCATATACTCATAGACAAGCAACCGCTTCGTTCCTTCAGAACAAAAACCAAGTAGTTGAATCAAGTTGACATGCTGAATTGTTCCAATAGTACTCACTTCAGCCCGGAATTGCTTCTCCCCTTGACGGAGGCCCTCCAGCTTCTTCACCGCCATTATAGTTGCGTCTGGTAGAACTCCTTTGAACACAGAGCCAAAAGCTCCCACGCCCAATATCTCAGAGAAATTTTTGGTAAGGAACTGCAGATCATTGTATTTAAAGCTGATCAGAGATCCCTTAGCAAGATTCGTACTATTAATTCTTCTCATCCTGCGGAGAAGGAAATATAAAGCGATCACTGCACAACCAAGAGCAGCAACTCCACCAACGGCAACTCCAGCAATCCACCGTCTCTTGGTTCTTGAATCTGGTAACTCAGAGGCTCCCACCCTTATATGAATGTTATCCGGAGAACCGTCAATGGTGTCTTGCAAATTCAGAAGTTCCACATACCAAAGTGAGCATGTGCCGTTATAAGAGTAGGCGGTACATGAACAATTGTTCAGGCAAGCTGATTGGCAGTTCTGATTGCTGGTACCCTCAATACTAGTGTATGCTTTGTCAGGCAGTTTCACACTATTGATTGTATAGAACCTATCCTGCTTTTCTTTCTCCAAGCCCTTGCTGCTACACTGCAATTGGACATTTCTCCTACAACCTGCGGTTGGATCACCCAGATTCCAACTAGTTGGATCACGCTCACTGAAGCCCTTGAGGCAGCTACACGATGATGACAGGGCACTCCCACTGCACTTGCTGTAAGCTCCACAAAATCCATACACATCGCAGTTGGCTTTTGGTTGTGAAAAATAGACCACCCAGGCCTGTGCAGCCTCCACCCATACAGAAGACTGAGTTTGACCCGACACGCTAATGACATGCCTTGATAATATTCTGTCATCGGTGACATTGTAGGTGAAGTATGTTTCCTGCTCATTGTCAACAAACTGATAAGTGTATGGGGTGTTGGGATAGGTATTTGCACGCGACAACTCCGGCATGTTAGGAAATGAGCTGCCGGTCCAGTTGCCAGTTTCCCAGTACACCATGGAGCTATTCCATAGGATGATGTATTGCTTTGAGCCATTTGGGTCCATCTCCACGGTGAACATTCCTGGTGCTGGATCACCATTGTTTTTCCAAGAAATGATCCGGTTGGACACACCAGTCACCTTGTTAAAACTGAGCTTATTACCTGGGAGCCATGTGTCTGTCATATCATCGAAACTTTGCCAGACCACATGGGAGCTGTTGGACTTGTGTCTAACCACTAGGTTCCCTGTGTCGAGGAGCACGGCAATGGTGGAGTTAAAAGCTTCATTGGTTGAATTGCTTGACCAGACAATCGATTTGGACTGACGGAGGACAATATTTCCGTCGGCAGAGATCGTCAGGCTTGATGAGGCTGGATCAGATATTGGTTTCTCCCTGTTGGCTACCCATACAATAGTTTGCACCGGGATTTTGTTGTACCAAATACCCACGTACCACCTGCCTCCAGATCCTTCAGCTATCCATGTATAAAAAGATCAGCGAAGTCAGTATAATTGATTGATCCACACAGAAATACATATAATTATAAATGAAAAAATGGAGAACATGTGGTTTTAAGTCCTCATATAAATATGATGATGTTTCAAACTGCAGTATTACTGGCAATACAAGATTGTTTCAGAAAACACACACACACACACAGATAGTGCCTCTATTATTCATAAGAGGCACTTCCAAAATACTATAATTTTTGCTAGTATCTAGAATTAATTCCCTGGTATCTCCTAAGTCCTAACACGTCGATAGTAAGTCTTGTTAAATTATAGGAGCTTGCATATATTTCCGTTACTATTATTTTCTAAATGATGCTAGTCAACTCCACATTTCCTAAGACGTAGAAAATCTGCCCAGAAGCTCCCACCAAAGATTGATTGGAACCAGTCCATCAAGGTTGAAGTCCTAGATTTAGCACTAGTGCTCACATTTTTCTATATTTATTTTAGTATTTTCAGTTATGTTCGTTCAATGGAGGAGACATTCCCGTCGACGAGGCGTCTATGATAATTTCGTCAATCTCAAGAAGTTCTGCCGGCTCAATATCTCAGAAGTGCTCATAGGGTAGAATGTACGTGTGTGCGTTTATAGAGGTGTGTATGTAGAGTCATGTATATGAGTACTTGTGATTGTACTGTGTTAGAAAAAGCCACTTCCAGTCACACGACGAGAAAAGACTCATCCAAAGACCACAATAAAAAAAATATTTTGTTGTTTCCCCCACATGCCAAACCAACTAGTAGGTAAGTAATTTTTACAACTTTAAAATAATTGCATGTAAAAATAAAGGGACTGCCTATATACCATGTCAACTGGAAATGAAATTAGGGCCGGTCGAATCGTTTTCAGCTTTTTGATGTAGATCCAATGGCCGAGACACCTTTTTCTACCTCTCCACCGCTCTCATGTTCATCTTCTACCCCTGATCGAGCCGCCAACTGCCACCGATCGACCTAACCACCTGCCGCCTACAGCTAGCAGCGCTCCCGCGACTGGCTCGCCGCCCCGCCCTCCCCTCAACCGCAGCCCACCGTTGTGCTGGCGCTCCCCCCGGCTATCCCTCTAACCCCAGCGATGATCGATTTTTTCTGGCGACTTGCACCACCCCCACACCCATAAGATAGATAATGGGATGGCCTTCTCGCTCACCACCCCCCACACCCCTAAGATAGATAATGAGGTAGCCTTCTCTGGTAAGCTCTTTCTTTCCTTCCACTCTACCTTCCTTAACGTGAAAATCGACTTATCCAAATTCCAAATTCAGCCAATTTACCTATAGCTATTGCGAAAAATAAAATCTATGCAACCCAAAAACATAAGGGGCACAAGCACAACGAAACGCTAGCAAGCCCCGCAAAAAAACCCTGAAGCGCTAGCAAACATAAGCACAACTGGGACAGTGTACACGGCGACTAACACTATTCAGGAGGAGGGAGGGACGTACGATTGTGGATGTTACCTTGAGGCTGGAAGAACCCGAGCGCGAATTTGCCGCGCTGCGAGATCAACTTCTGGTCCCCGGAGAGCGGCCGGCTCGCCGTGATCGTGTCGGTGGCATTCGAAGACGACCCATGTGACAGGGCCAGCAGTGCCGCGACGACGAGCAAGTGCAGGAGGAGGGAGCAGGAAGGAGGAAACCAGCTCGCCATGGACTCAAATCGATCGATGCTGTACTATGATGGACCGATCAGCCGCCTAGCGGTCGCTATATATGGTTCGTTAGTCTTCACACGCGCATACCGGCACCACACCTGGTCCATGTTTAGTCTCGACACGCGCATACCGGCACGACAACTGATCCGGGCACTGCCAATTTTTTTAACATCAGTAGAGACGCAAGCGCTCATACATACATCCATGCACTCATCTTAATGAACGCACACACACCATGTCTCTATGAGCATCTCCGAGAGACCGAGTCGGCATGTCATATTGAAATTTACGAAGTCACCGTAGGCGCCTCGTCGTTGACAGAAACATCTCCTCCCACTGAAAACGCATCGCCGGAATTCCTGAAATAAATTTAGGAATAATGCAAGCACCAGGATTTGAACCCTGGTGGGCTGAGGATACCACTGTCCCTCTAACCATCCAACCACAGATTGGTTCGCTCACTGTGCCAAATTGATTGGTGATTTTTGGAGATTTTATTGATTCAAAATATAGCATCAAGGTGGTGCAAATATGATGAGCACACATCCAAACTTTATACGACTATTAGAATGGACACAGCCAACAACAATATACACATCCCTGTTCAAGAATTCGTCCGATTAACCAATTAACTTGCCGATTAATCCCTACTCATAGGATCACCGAGTAGCCGATAAATCATCCGAATAATTGATTAAATGGCCGATTAACTTGCCGATTAGCCTATTAATCCCCTACTCGCCAGCCAACCGAGTAGCTACCAGTTAACGATTTTCTCAACAATGGTACACATACCCATATGCAAACATCAATATATTCGCAAGAAAAAACATCAATATACACATAAAATATCACGCTGACAAAGGGCAAAATTATACAAGATCGAAACTCTGCCTTCACGAAAGAAAAGGAAGAGGGGGGGGGGGGGAATTGAGCATCAAAACAACAATCGATGAACTATAACAACGACCATCGGCCCACCATTTGACATTACAGAGACAACAACAAAGATTCTTCAGCAACTATGTCTTCAGAAAGGGAGCAATGCTCAAGCATCATTGTCTTCAGATGTAACCACCAATGGTTAAATCTCGAATTTTCACCTTAAAGATAAAGGCTGAGCAACTACAAGCAATGTCTTAAGAAAATTAACGGCAAAAAAAACATTGCCATGGTCAAGTATAAGGGCATGTCCAATGCGGGGCGCTTAGGAAGACGCCAGGATTACTTTCCTATCAATCTCCCGGTCGATTGGCAGTTAAGGCAATTAAATCCTGGCATCGGACGCCGCGGGGCGCAAAGATGTGCGCGGGGCGCTTCCTTCCTTTTTACCCCGCATGAGACGCGTAGATAGTTTAATTGCCGTGGAATTAGTGCCCAAGATTAGCGCCTGCCGTCGGAGAGTAGCACTCTTAGGCTGGTCACAATGGGGAGGAACTTAGGAGTAACATCACACACTCCAATACAACTTTGCTTATGTGTCACATATTTAATGAAGAGAGAGGTGCTTGTGGTAACTAGCTAAGTTACCGGAACATCACAAACTCCAAGAAACAATGAGTCTATAACCTAATAAATACATTGTTGCATGACACTACATAGATGTTCCTACCCACTGTGGAGGTAGTAACATAGTCTAGGGAAGTGTGTAAGTTACTAGACTATGTTCTTGCCCATTGTGACCAGCCTTAGATTTTTTTACTTAATACTCCCTCCATTCCACAATATAGTGCTTCCTCTATCTCCGTGCTTCAACTTTGACCGTAAATTTAACTACCAAGACCGATTACGGTGGGAGCAAAAATTATATTAGTGAATTCGTATTCGAAAGAAGTTTTCAATTATATAATTTTTTCCCCGCCGCAGTTGGTCTCGTTTGTTAAATTTATGGTCAAAATTGGACTTCGGGAAGTGCGGGCGCACTATATTTTGGAATGGAGAAAGTAATATTAATTTTTCCCTCCATAAGCGCCCGGTCAGGCGGCTGGCATTGTAGATGCCCTAACCAGTTAAGGTGAGATCTACCATCAACAAAAAAATTTAAGTTAGACTGAAGGCTTTCACTCGAGACCAGATACTTGGAAAACACCACCAAATCAAAGTCATCAAGTAACGTCGCTATTACTTTTTCCAATCCCAATGCATAGCACAGTCTTAACTTAAGATGACCGCACAAGCAGCTAGTCAAGCCGCTGATGACGATGTTACAGTGTATGCCCGATGAATATTGACCAGCCCATGCTCAGCTGATTTGTGCGATGTGACGATTCTGGCTCGCCTGCGGTCGTTGGTCATAGTTATCGTCTTCACCGTGGCGCCGTGTGGTTGGAGCCGTTGCCGAACGTCAATAGACCGCAGAGTCGATCGTGACCGCCAATTCCGCCGTGCGTTTGAGACGGTGTGGACCATCGTGCTGGTTCTATCACTCTTGGTGGGCTGGAAATGTAATGCTTTATTTTCACCCACGCACTTATCACCCTGGACTGTCGTCAAATTTTCCGCGTAAGGATTATTAGAGCAGCACGTTAATTAAAGCAGATTAGTGATCCTGTCGAAAATTTAGTCACAGTAATTTGAACTTATTTGAGGTCAAATAAGATTAGTAGAGGAATTCTTTTGCTTAACGACGTAGTCTGAAACATATTGAATGTTTTTTTCCGAAAAGGGTGGAATGTTACTTCATTCTAACACAATACGAAAATGCAATGGAAATAGTATGAACAATCTGAATTCTGAAATGTAATGCTTTATTTTCTTACTCCCTCCGTTTTTATTTACTCTGCATATTATATTTGAGAGAAGTCAAACTTCGTAAAGTTTGACCAAGTTTATAGAAAACAACAAAAACATTTACCATAACAAATGTATATGATGTAAAAGTACATTCAACAATGAATCTAGTGGTATTGATTTGTTATTGCATATGTTAATATTTTTGTTTATAAACTTTGTCAAAGTTTAC
>NC_053022.1:534953478-535064753 GCF_003073215.2 Triticum urartu
TTCCTCATCAAGGTATTCCTGCATTTGAGTGACACATGTTACCACTGGAACAAAAAGCATGCACAGAAAAACTAGTTTGCACATTATTCAGACAATGACAAACAGTGCATCCTCAATTTCTCACCTTGGTATAGTGGGTTTCCAAGTCCACAAGAGCTCTTTGCTCCGGAGTTCTCGCCCTTAAGAACCGGAATGCGAGAGATAGCATCTGTGCATCTACCTGAAAAATTGGCAGCATATCAGTCAGCACTGGCAAAGTTCCACATCTCAAACAAAGTAACCCCTTGGCCTGTTCTCAGGTACTCAGAGCTCCCCAAATGAACAAGCAGGTTGCAACATCGCAGTACCTTGGGGAAACACTCCATCCCACCGCCGGTGACGTTGAGCAACGCCAGCGAGGACATCCGGTGAGGCGCCATCGCTGCAAGCTTGCAGGAAATCATCGCGCCCATGGAGTGGCCGAAGACGTGGGCTTTCTTCCACCCCAGATGGTCCATCAAGGCCAGCGCGTCCCTCGCCATGATCGATGTCCTGAAAGAGAAGAGAAGGTCGTTGATTCACACGGTCAGTACAGAGAACCATCGGCCGTTGACTTTTCAACGCGTTTCATGGAGCTAGATGTCGCCCTCTGTTTCTTCCTCTCGGCCGCACGCGTGGTACTACTAGTAGAGTATTATTTTCTCATGAATGAAAGCAATCGCGAAGAAAGGGAGGATGAATCGAGTAAAACGTGCATTTATTCTCGCCGAAAGCTACAATCTTCCTTGCAGATCTTGGGAGACCAACAATGTCGATGTCGTCCACCTAACCTAACTCTGCCCGCCGATGATCGGAACCGACGGAAAATTGGATCTAGGAGACGACGGTGGAGAGAAAGAGAGACTCACGAGTAGTAGGATTTGTGCGGGGGGATGGAGCTGCGGCCGACGCCGCGGTTGTCGAAGCAGCAGACCTCGATGCCCTCGCCGACGTCCTCCTCCTCCACCGTCGCCGTCGCCGACGCGGCGGCGGGGGCGCCGGCCTCCTCGTCCGTCCGCGCGGCGGTGGGCTCGTCGCCGCCGTCGGCCGGCTCCATGGACCCGGTCAGCCCCCGTATCTGCGGGCCCCACGAGTCGTGCGTCCCCGCCAAACCTGCGCATCAATCAAGAGAGCGAAGAACCATTTCTCAGAGAAGAGTTCCTCCGAACCAGAAAAAGGATTGAATTTTCCTATCGGATTGGGCGGGGCGGCGTGCTTACCGATGACGAGGAGCACCTTGGTGGCGCCGCGGCCGTAGCGGCGGTAGAAGAGGCGGACGCCCTCCCACTTGTCGCCGGCCTGGTACCGATCCACCTCGCAGTAAGGCATTGCTCCGCCGGTCGCCTGCCTCTCGCCGCCGCCGCGATTGTTCGGTGGGTTCTCTCTTCTCTGTCTCTCTTCCGGCGGATTTATGGATTTATTTAGCTTCTGGTTAGAAGTAACAGGTGGGTTTGGTTGCCGAATCGGATTTAAAACGAGGGGAAACGGAGTGGAGCTCGGGAGGGGAAGGGCGGGCGATTTATAGCCGCCCGCGAGCCGGAGTCGTACAGCCGGGCCGGTGGCCGAGTCGGGGCCGCGAGGGAAACGGGTGTGGAGGAGGGAGGAGGGGGAGACGGATTCCCTCCCGCCCGCCCCTGGAACACGTGGATGGATGGATACGACCTGCGCGGCGCGCCGGCGGGGACACGTCGGCGTGTCGCCGTCTGCTGAGTCAAAGGGGACGCGCTCGCGGGAAGATGGGGGTGTGGGGATTGAGGTCCACGATTTTTGGGTGGCGATTCTTTTTTGCGAGCGTGATGGCGAGTGGTGCTCGGCGGCAGGGAGTAGCGCTGTGCTATTTTGTTTTGCTTTTCTGGGTGGACGGACGAACTCGTGGTTGGATAAAGCCGCCGCGACGACGATGATGATCGATCGATGGGGAAGCGGCGGTGGATTGTCTGGTTGTGCTGTGCGATTCCATAATAAAGACAAGAGAAGGTGGTAGTGTGGTGCATGAAGTGTTACACATACGAACGTTCAAAAAAAAAAGTGTTACACATATTGTGTGGCGGCTGTATCCAGGAGGGATGGAATGACACCATCATGGTCCTTATCCTAAAGGTGAAGAACCCTCAAAGTCCAAAAGACCTACACCCAATTAGCCTTTGTAATATTATGTACAAACTTGTTCCAACAACATCGCAAACCCGTTGAAGTGCATCTCGGGGGGAGATCATTTTGGGTAACCAAAGCGTCTTTGTTCCGAGTAGGCTTATCTCTGATAATACAATATTGGCTTATGAAATGTTACACTTTCTAAAGAGGAGAACTGAAAGTGCTATTTATCTATCAGAGGAGGGTGAATAGACGATTTTTATGACTGTCTTCGGAACAGGCAATGTCTTCGAAGACGCGGAAGCAAAACAATAACTACGCTAGACATGTTGACATAACAACACAATTGATGTGTGAAGTGAATGCAAACAGAAAACTAGGTAGCAGAGAACAATATACAGAAACAGTTAATGTGAAGACAAAGATGTAATCAAAGAGATTATCCTACACAATGACTTCAAACAGAATGAGCAAGCGAAGCCTTCACAATGCAAAACAGTAAGCGAGGAATTGGAGTGATAGAACTAGTTGCCAGAGAAGACAAGTGATTTGTTGAACTAGTTCCACATGGTGTAACAGTTGTATGTCTAGTTAGAAGGCTAAGATTAAACTTAAAATACCGTGTCTTCAACTTATTCCCCTTGAGATAAGGTCACTGTAGACCTCACCCAATCACTCAAGTAAGTCTTCAAAGGTAGACTTCTAAACCTTCACATACTTTGTTCACCGGCAATCCACAATGACTTTCGGGCTCAGAATGCGACGCTTAACCGACTGGAAGATCGTAGTCTTCAAGGGTAACAAGTATTCAGTTCACGCATAACAGAATGTCTTCAGTGATGCTCAATCACTTTGGGCTCTGGGTGTTTGGGTTTTTTCTGGCAGAAAATTTCTCTCAAAGGCTTTGGAGGTGGGTTGCTCTCAAAAGATAAAAGTTGTGCAATACTCAAAGTCTTCGATGGTGGAGGGGGCGGGCTATTTGTAGTCAGTAGGCAACCCAACATGATATGACCGAACCGACCCTGGGTCAGTGGCCAACCGACACGTGTCCAACAGTCGGATTTCAAACACACGCGATAGCTTGGCTTGGACTACAAGCAAAGCTGACTCATCCAACTCTGAAGGAGATTTTCTCTCATTATTTTCACACGGAAGATATAGGCTTTTGGTTGAGTAATTACTTCAACAGTTGTCTTTGTTCCACCTCGACCCCACTTAATAATGCAGTGGTTCCTATGACTCAATAAAAAGAAAATGAAACCTACAAAGAAGCTAACTCTTCGCATTCCATTATCTTCATGGGCAACCATTGACTTCAATGTCCTCTGACATTTTTAGGGATCGTCTACGACAGTTAAACCGAATCTCCAGGGACTTCTACCTATGTTATCTTGTGAATCTCATAAACACATTAGTCCCTCAACAAGGTTTGTCATTAATACTGCCAAACCAACAAAGGGGTGACATTAGATGCACTTACAATCTCTCCCTTTTTGGTGGTTGATGACAATCTAGTTGAAGTTTTCAACAGAGATATAAAAACGCGAAGGTAAGGAGTAAGGACATGGAGATTATGATTTCATGATATCGAGAGAACTCCCCCTGAACATATGAAGATTTTGCTTTGAAGGCAAATGCACATGGTAGGTTTTGATTGTGGAGAACTCCCCCTGTATCATGGAATCCAATCATAGTGCATAGCAGATAATTTGAAGATAATGAAATGCACAATGACATATGGGAATCTGCAGAATGACTCCACGCGCATAAGATCAAATTTAAGCAGCGCACAAAGAAACCAAAGTAGCAAATGTAGCCGATGTCCATCAATACTTAAGTTTATAACCCAAAACATCAAATGAGTAGAACGGGAGTTGCAAACTTAACAAAATATAGACAACCCAACCCAATATGCCCGCTTGAAGACTATCAACCCGTATACTTCTCCCCCTGTGTCATCAAATGACCAAAAGGGGTTGAAGACACAGAGTGTCTAAACTTTTCCGGGAGGTGGTGAAGGTGTTGGTGCAGCCGGGTCGACATTGTCGATGGGCGGAGCAGAAGGGCCTGGCGCTAAATCTTGAAGCAATGCAGGAGAAACTGGTGAGGTAACATCATCTTCATCATCAATAACATGTGCATGAATTGTAGGATGAAGAGTAGTCAGAGGCTTCATTGGAAGGCGTCTCACGCCATTTAGCATTGGAAGGCGATGTGAAGCAGAACTTGAATTTTTTAGTGAAGCCATCAACTTCAAGATCATCTTCAGAGTACATCAACGTGAGGCTCTTCCAAGCTTGGCGACATGCTTCAGGAGGAACAAAAGCATTCTTGGTTGACAAGTTACGAATGCGATTGATGCCAGTTAGAAGAATTAGCGTTAGACATTGACAGGTGGATTTTTTTTTCTATTGTAAGGGATTAGCGTTAGAAATATCCAAAGTGTAAGAAGAATTGTAGTGAAACCGAGCAAAAATCACTACTAAAACATCACAAATTCTCGAGCCATCAATGTCTAGAAAAAATCGTCAAAAAGTCTCGTCATGTTTGGAATCCTTTCATCGTGTCTATCAAATCTCGCTGCGTAAACAAGATAACTTGACACTAGACTGCATTTCATCAATTGATGGTTGTTCATCGAGTGTCAAGTTCGTCTCGTTCATGTACGTTGATACCCCTACTACAGTGATAGTAGATTTTTATTTTGTTCATCGATTTTTATCAACACATTGTGATTCATAAAAAGCAATACTAACATGAATGTTTCCCTTGTCAAGGAATAGAAGCTGATTATGTATCATCTACTCCCCCGTCCACAAATAAGTGTGTGATAAACATAGGAGATTCACAGTGACAGTCCATCTTCTTAACAAAGGATGCAATGGTGTCAAAAGCTTATCGCTATATACTTTTGGATGACCCAGCTATTTCTTTTTGCGGGTGATGACCCAACTATTTAAGCCGGACGACTAGCTTATCACGTGGCGAGGTGGGACTAACACAGATGTGAAAATCTTAAGCTGAGCATTTTTTTGGGTGTGTTTTGACAGCCTAGCCGGTTCAAGACGGACAAGATGATCGGCGTGCATGCATGACCCTGCATATGTAATAGATATTCTGGAAATAGGGTATATAGTTACAAATGATAAATTTTAAGACCGGCTCGGTCACTGTCTGCGGGCGCGTGCCCAAATTTGCAACCTGTCGGCTGTAGATGCTCTTAGAAATACGGATTAGTCATTTCTCGTTTAATAGATGGCAAAATAGGGAAGCGAATTTGGTGTCCCAAAGCATTCGACTGCTCAAGTGACGGGAAAAAAAGCATTCACCCGCGGAGAGACAAGATTGAGTCATCCTGCCCAGTCGTCCATCACTCAGAGATCTCCAGCTTCTGGCTATCGGTCGACACGACACGATGACCGCGTGCGTGCGCCGGGCGGGGCCACGAAAAGCGGAACGAACGCGCACGGGCGGTGGACTCGCACGGGCGTCGCCGTCCACTTGCTGCCCCCCGCCCCGCTCACCGTCGCTATCTCCCTATCCGTCCGTCCACCCACCGGTGCCACAGGCTGGGGCCGGGCGGTGCCGCCGCTCCTCCGTCTCCACGCGTTCGCTGCCGTACGTGCGTCTGCGTCGGTGGCGGCCGGGTTCGCCGCGATGCCGCTACCGGCGCTACGACCAGCCACCGGCCGATCCCAGTGGCAGTGATCCTTTTCTCGTGCCGTTCGACATTGCGTCGCCGCGCGTTGGCGTGTGGGCATCGCGCCCAGCACTCGAAATCTAGCTCGTCCTATTCCCACCTAGTAGTACAAATTATTATTAGTGGACTATAAATGTAGGCACGTCCTTCATGAGAAACGGGGGAGATGAAGAGAATAAGTGCGTCACTGTCACTTGATTACTTCTCGCGTACACTCAATTGGATTCCTTGGCCGATCGGAAGCTTCAGAAATGGGTTCCCGAAAGAGAAACAAAAAACTCGGAAGGAAGCTGTAGGTCTACAGGTTTAGTCCATGTTTGGTTCATAAGTTTTAGGACCTTTTTTAGTTTGAACTAAAAAGTCACTAATCCCTAAAAAGTCCCTATCTATTTGGTTTTTGAAACTAAAATGTCATGTTACAACTAGAAGTCCTAAAAAGACTCTCGCTCAGGGTTTTCTTTCATAAATCTCAAATGCCCACCTTAAATCTCTATAAGAGCCTCTTATTTGGTTTAGATGAGACTAAAGAGACTTTTTTTAAATCCTACATTAATAAGTTTCTGTAAACAAACACCCTCTTAGCTAGCTCCCTTGCCACCAAGAAAAATTGGAGTTGGCGCATGGCATCCATGTCGTCGTATCCTTTTCTTAATGGCCGATCTACTGCAGCACGAGCTCAAACAAAAGCGATTATCTGCCTCCGATAAGATATACGGAACGGCGCTGCTTTCCGATAAAACAATGCGATCTCGTGCATGCCCGGCGGCACGAAATCAATCATGGTCCACCGGCTCCTGCTCCGCCCACTCAGGCTAGTCATAGTGGGAATAACTTAGATAGTAACATAGCGCATTTCAAGATTTTTTTGCTTATGTGGCATATAGTTAATGAGAAGAGAGGTGTTTAGAGTAACATAATATGTTACTGTAACATAGCGCTTCCCGAGAAAGGATAAGTTTATAGGCTAATAAATGAATGACACTACTATTATGTTACTACCTCTCTCTCAGTTTAGAGGGCGTGCGCGTACCTCTGGTCGTCAATTTGACCAACCTAAACTTTAGATGTTCTATTTTCAAACGATATAATTTTTATGTTATATAGTTTATATTAAGGTGATAAAATTGATAATCTAGGTATACGCGTAGGACTTGTAAACTGAAGAGGAGGTAGTACTCTTGGTTCAGGGACTTTTTAATCCCAGAAACTAGAAAAAATCCCTAAAAAATCACTACAAACCAAACAGGAGGGACTTTTTCGACACACCATGAAAAAGTCCTAGAACTTCTAAACCAAACACCACCTTAAACTACTGTCATATGCATGACACTAGTATAAGTTACTTCCCGACCAGCCTCGTGAGCTGTCCAAGCTGCAGGCTAACCACGCCACGCATCCATGAAGGATGGCAACAAAATCGAGCGAGATATCCGATCCACAAACGTATGGGTGAGGGAAGTGGAATGGTCGAGTCGACCAGACATGCACGCTCCGGCACTTCAGCCTTCAACCTTTCACTTCCATCCATCCACCAATTAATTCTTTTTTTAATCAATTCTTCGAGGATATCTTGTTTCCGGAGAGCCCGGCAAATTCAACGACGTGGGCGGTGGGAAGCCTCTGGACCTTTTCTTTGTCGGCGGGGTTAACCGGAGCAAATGAATCAGATTAGATTAGCGACGGCTAACAGCGCTGCTTAATTAATTATAATTAGGAGGCGTCAACCAAAAAGCTCAGCCATGAGTGGGAGTGGCCCATCATCATTTGCACAGCGACCTAGCCAAGCCATCTCGTCTGACCATGACCTGCGGCGCCTATCTTTTCTTTGCACAGCACAAGTCTCAGAGCGTGGGACGGCATTCTTTTCCTTTCCCCCAGAGAATGAATGAAGCCATACCTCAAGAAAACCACAGACTAGATTATCGCGAGCCAAGTTGGACTTCTTATCTGACCACGCAACGATCCGAGCGAGACGCCGGGCTGGGTGAGGCAAGGAGAGGATACACAGTCCAAAGAATCACATGTCACTCAAGAAAATTCAGATACTCCTGCTTATGCCTAAGACAATATATGTGGCTGCAGTCGCACAAGCCGTTACAAACTGGTTGCTTGCAGAATTTTAGAAGGTGCGGTGCGGTGCGTCGTGGCCGCACCGCACGCCACCGGATAGAGCTGGTTGGTTCTCAGATGTTCCTTCCCGAATCGGGATGCGTTTCATTTCAGCTCTGGAAGGTGAGAGAAACATTGCTGAAACAGGAGATGCATGCATGGTTCCTACGTAGCCCAGCTGGCCGTGTCCGGAGTGGTCGTAGTCAATAACCTCTGCCTGTCCGTTTGGGCCACTCCGTGGTCGTAGTCCATCTAACAACCAATCACAAACCTCTCTTCCCCTGATTTTCAGGAAGGTGGGCCGTCCCGCTCACTTGTTGACCAATAAAAACTAACCCATCTGTAAAAGCCTGTAAACTGTTTGTACGTGTAGCATTGCCGCTGCCTGTCACTGCTACCCCTGTCCTGCTGTGTAGTATAGTATGTGACTCTGCATCTCGAGAGGGTAAAGACAAGTGTGACTCTGAAGTAAACAAACGTACCAGTACACAGTATAGCCAGTACTACATCTGTAAACATATACTACGTTTGCAGTGTACCCTCTCAAGTCAATCGCCTGGTTAGCACTAGCCCTCAGACCTCAGTTATCATGAATGTGTGACACAATGCAAGAGTGTACAGAATACCACTGGCCGGCTCTGTCATTAATTCATCTCTCTCTGGCAGACCAAGCAAAGCTTCTTAATAACCAGGAACAAAGAAAAAAGGAATAGTTCTCACAGAAACCAATTCTTTCCGGATTAACTTGTACGCACCTTTATCACTTTTGAAGTCGAAGTATCCCTGTCATGACTACTTCCTACCGTTGAAGTTTTTCCTGCCCTGGAATCAGATAAACTAATGAATGTCGTTCCACGGGGATAAACTGTTGAAAGAACAACCGAAGGCCCAGCAAAAGGGAAGGAATAGTGTACCTGAAGATGCAGTGACCAGTAGAGCCACCAAAAGGGGTTGCGGGAGGACTGTCTTGAGTTTAGGCGTCGAGATTTTTCAGCTGCCGTGCTATGAGTTACGGCAACGCCGACCCTCAAACGAATACAATATTTGTCCACAGATTGGTCTGGACTTGTCGGTGAACCTGGCTACGGGAGCCGGTCATTCAACCCTGTCCTAATTCCTAGTCAGAACAGTCATCCCCTCTCAAGCCGTGTACTCCATCACGCCCCTTATTGTCCCGCAAGGAACGCTGCACAATCTAAACAAGATTGAGAGGGCCTTCCTTTGATCGGGATCGGACAAGACAGCTAGTGCAAAGTGCAAAGTCAACTGGGGGGGGGGGGGTTGGTCTGTTGTCCTAGTGCATACGGAGGCCTAGGAGTTTTCAACACCGACAAGTTTGCCCGCACCTTGCGATTGAGATGGCTTTGGTATGAATGGAAAGAGCCGAGCAAATTGTGGGTGGGTTTGGGAAACCCATGCACCGTGGAGGACCATGATTTTTTCTATGCCTCCACGACGATCATCTTGGGCAATGGTGCAAAAACAACTTTTTGGGACTCCCCTTGGTTGCTTGGTCGGAAGCCCAAGGATATTGCCCCACTAATTTTGAGGTCAAGAGGAGAAAAAAATCTGGAAAGTGCGTGAGGCTCTGACTGGGAATGATTGGATGCTAAAGATCAAGTGAGACACCGTCATCACCGGAAACCACGTTCGTGAATTCTTCACACTTTTGATGCTTGTTCATGATTTTCATCTTGACGAGTTTACCGAAGATATGGTGAAACAAACAGAATAGCTTTTTGATCGGATGTCTCGTCTAGGGTTTCCCAGGGCGGGCGACTCGGGGGCAACCCCCACGCTGCCGCCACCGCCGGCCTCCGCGCCGGCCGTGTGCGACAATACCTCTGGTCCCCTGCAGGCGCAGGCGGCTGGACGCGCTGCGGCCTCGTCCGCACAGCGATCGCTCGTTGATCTCGTCGTCCCCCAAGTGGACTCGGCCATCAGGTCTCCGGAGACTACACGTCCGGAAAGCTTAAGGTTTCCTGATCCCTCATGCAAGGAATGGCTCGGCCTCCTCTCTTTAAATCTAAAGGAGGGGAAGACGCTGGAAATCAAACACGGAGAACCACCAGATCGGCCGCTGCTAGCTGCTTCGCTGCCGCCGCCACTGGACGCGCTGTTGTCGGCGCCGCCGTCAGTATTGGAGAAGATGGTGGGCTCAAGCGCACCGGGAAACGGATCTAAGCCGATGCCTACGGAGTACCTAGCAGTCGGTGGGGGCGATCATGGGGTTCCCTCTGTGGATGCTACCCGCCCGAAGCCCTTTGCTAGGGATGTTGTGGATACCTCGGCCGCTACTCCTAGTGCGCAGGATCTGGCCATCGGGCCTCAGCGAAGTATTCAGGTGGCGCTAGCTACTTCTGAGATCTCAGGTACTCCAAAGAAACGCAAAACCACGACGACGCTGGAGGGGCAGCCGTCGCACTTTCCAGGAGGGGTCCATGACCAGGATATGTCGGAGGAGGATGCTGAATTGGAGGCAGTCGGCCTAGGGGCCGCCGACGAACTGACGGGGCCGGCGGTGCCCCGTCAGGAGCAATGAATATCCTAAGCTGGAACTGCCGAGGAGGGGGGAGTCCTCGGACAGTTCGTGATCTTGTGAGTCTCGTGCAGACTCACTCCCCTAGTATCGTTTTTCTATGTGAAATGAGGCAATCCAAGAATAAAATGAGTAAGTACCGTGATCGGTTAGGGCTCAAGGGTTTTGATGGTTTTGATAGTGTCGGTCTCAGCGGAGGTCTCACGTTGTTTTGGCATGAGTCTGTGCAGTTGGTTGTAAAGAATATGAATGAAAGATATATTGATGCGTGCGTGACGAGTAAGGAGGGTGAGGCGCCTTGGAGGCTCACTTGTGTCTATGGAGAACCGCGGACTGAGGATCGACATAACATGTGGTCCATCCTTCGGAACCTCCACCAACAAGCTGACATGCCTTGGGTGGTGATCGGCGACTTTAATGAGGCTATGTGGAGCTTCGAACATTTCTCGGCAACTCTCGATCGGCAGGTCAGATGATTGATTTCCGTGATGTGTTAGAGGTCTGTGGATTGGGTGACCTTGGTTTTGAAGGACTGCCATATACATATGATAACAAGCGGAGTGGTCGGGCTAATGTCAAAGTCCGCCTCGACAGGGCGGTCACCAACAATTCATGGCGGGACAGTTTTGAGCACGCGAAGGTGGACCATCTAGTCGCCCCAAGCTCAGACCACCTTCCCATGTTGCTTCGGTGTGCAATGGAGGATCGGGGAAGAGATGTGGGCAGAAGATGTCGCCAATATGAGGTCATGTGGGAGAGGGATCCCACGCTTCCGGAGGTAATCCTGAATGCTTGGAAAGATTTGGGAGCTATGCTTAATCTTGGTGAGTTTTCTGTTGGTCTCGGCACTGTTATGAAACAATTGCAAAGTTGGAGCGGGAAGAAGTTTGGTAATCTTCTGAAAGATATTAACAAATCCCGGTCCCGCTTGGAGGAACTCATGTCTATGAATGCACATAGAAGGGAGATACGCCAGGAGATAGACCGGCTTAATGAACTCCTATACCGGGAGGAGATGATGTGGATGCAGCGATCCCGTGTTGCTTGGCTGAAAGAGGGGGATCGGAACACGCAATTTTTTCACAGGAAAGCGGTGTGGCGCGCAAGGAAGAATCGTATCAAGGCATTGGCGGATATCAACGGAGTGGTGCATACGGATCACTCAGCGATGGCGACCTTGGTCACAAACTACTTCGCGGAGCTGTTCATGGCGGATATATCATTATGCCAGGCCCCTGTGCTCAATCTAATAAATCCTCGTGTTACTGACCACATGAATGATGGTTTGTGTGCAGAATTTTCTAACAAGGAAATTGCAGATGCACTATTCAGATCGGGCCGCTGAAGGCGCCGGGACCAGATGGGTTCCCCGCAAGGTTTTTCCAACGCAATTGGGCGGTTATGAGGGACCAGGTGATTGCAGGCGTGAATGAATTCTTTCGGACTGGAGTAATGCTGGAGGGGGTGAATGATACCACCATTGTTCTCATCCCAAAGGTGGACAAACCGGAAAGGATGACTGATTTTCGTCCCATTAGCCTCTGCAATGTCATATATAAGGTGGTTTCGAAGTGCTTGGTAAACCGGCTACGTCCTCTACTAGATGAGATTATCTCGCCTGAGAAGAGTGCATTTGTGCCTGGTCGGATGATTACAGACAATGCTCTTATAGCATTCGAGTGCTTCCACTCTATTCAGCAGGAGAAGGACCCGGAGCGGAGTTTTTGCGCCTATAAATTGGATCTGTCTAAATCTTATGATAGGGTTGATTGGATCTTCTTGGAGCGAATGATGCAAAAGATGGGTTTTGCTCGCCGGTGGGTGGACTGGATTATGGCTTGTGTCACCTCGGTGAGATATACAGTGAAATTTAATGGAACCCTCTTGGATTCGTTTGCACCGTCGCGTGGGCTTCAGCAAGGTGACCCGCTCTCCCCGTTTTTTTTCTCTTAATCGCTGACAGTCTCTCTGCTTTGTTGAAAGATGGTGAAGCAAGGGGAGATTTCACACCTCTGAAAGTATGCCGTCGAGCGCCGGGCATATCTCACCTCCTCTTTGCGGATGACACACTATTGTTTTTCAAAGCGGAGGAGGAGCAAGCGAGAAGGGTCCAACACATTCTGCATACTTATGAGAGGGCCACGGGGCAGAGTGTTAACCCGGCCAAGTGCAGTATTATGTTCGGTCCCTCTTGCCCCGAGGTCGAGCAAGAAAGGATCCGTGCGGTCCTGCAGGTGGTCACGGACATCTTTGAGGACAAGTACCTCGGCCTCCCCACGCCGGAGGGAAGGATGGGACGAGGCAAGTTTCAAAATCTACAGTCCAGGTTATTGAAGCGCATCATAGCATGGGGAGAAACTCTATCCCTTGCTGGCAAGGAAACGATGATAAAAGCGATTGCACAGGCCATTCCCACATACATTATGGGGGTGTTCAAGCTCCCCATGTCTGTTTGTGATGATCTGAACCGAATGGTCCGGAACTTTTGGTGGGGATCCGCGAAGGGGAAGAGGAAGACTCACTGGTTGGCGTGGCCCAAGATTTTAGAGCAGAAATCCAAGGGCGGGCTGGGCTTTAGAGATTTTCGCACCTTCAACCAAGCCCTCCTCACGAGGCAGGCTTGGCGACTCCTAACGAAACCGGACAGTTTATGTGCGCAGGTGTTGAAAGCTCGGTACTATCATGATGGCAGATTGGAGGATACGGTGTTCACCGGAAATGCGTCCCCAACATGGCAGACCATTCAACATGGTCTGGAGCTCCTAAAGAAGGGTACCATATGGCGTGTGGGAGATGGTAGCCAAATTCGCATCTGGCAGGACAGGTGGATACCCCGGCCACCGTCTTGCCAGCCGATCACCCAACAGGGGACATGCCGTCTCCGGAGAGTGGCGGACCTCATCGCTGAGGACGGTTCCTGGCGCATGGATCTTCTGTGGAGATACTTCCTTCCGACGGACGTACATGCCATCACCACCACCCGCACGACGGCCCGGGAGACTGAAGATGTCATTGCCTGGGCTCCGGAGAAGAACGGCATCTTTACCGTTCGATCCGCCTACCGGTTCGCCATGGACGAGCGCGAGCGCCCATCGGCGACCGCCATGAGCAGGGCACCGGATGGTCGTCGCGCCATCTGGAAGACCATATGGGGGTGCCCTGCTCCCCCGAAGGTACGTGTGTTTGCGTGGAGAATTGTTACCAACTCCCTTGCCACTTGGGCCAACAAGTGCTCTAGACGACTTGAGGTGACTGATATTTGTCCCCTATGTGGTATGGAACGAGAGGATTGCTTCCATGCTCTGTGTAGGTGCACCTTGGCGAAGGAGTTGTGGCATGCCATGGCTAGGGACTGGAATATCCCAAGAGTGGAGGAGGTGGTGAACACGGGGCTGGAGTGGCTCTTCTCACTCCTGGAGCCGCTTGATGAGGACACACGCATGATTGTCCGGATGACGTTGTGGCGTGTATGGCACGTCCGCAACGAGATCACCCACGAGAAGAAGCCTCCACCAACCGAAGCATCTAGGCGATTCCTCCAGGGCTACATCAACTCCTTGCTGTGCATCAAGAAACACCCTAAAGCTGACATGGAGAAGGGGGAGATGGTCGTCCTAGGGCCTCAGCAGCGATCTGCTGCTCGTGCAGCTCCGAAGGAGGACAGGAGATGGATACCACCTGGGAGGGCAAGCACCAAACTGAACACCGACGGGAGCTATGTCCCGGCGACAGGCGCAGCAGGTGGAGGGATGATCCTCCGTGATGTTCTTGGGCAGATCATCTTCACGGCATGCAGGGAGTTCTGAGCATGTGATAACGCCCTTGCAGCTGAACTTGAGGCGTGTAAGGAGGGGCTGGACTTGGCGCTACACAGGACCGACCGGCCGATCGTCGTCGAGATGGACTCTTTGGAGGCGGTGGCCATGTGCACGGCCGCTTCGATTGATCGCTCTGTCCATCGCAACCTCGTGCAGGATATCAAAAGACTGGCGACGACAGAGGGACGGAAGGTCCTTTTTTTCCATTGTAGTCGTTCTTAGAATAAAGTGAGTCATGAACTTGCATCTTATGGTCGTCGCACCCCCCGTACTGCTGTATGGTTCCATTCAGGAACGGATGTCGTTGTAAACTTGGTGATGGCTGAATTGCCACCTTGAATAATGAGAATTTCTATTTCCCGCAAAAAAAGAGTTTACTGAAGATGACATTGTTTGGAAGCACTCCTTGGACGGGATATACTCCGCGGCACTGCCTACAAGGCACAGTTCCTCGGTTTGCTCTTTCCCCCATGGATTTCATGGTTTGGAAGGTTTGGACGTCCCCAAAGGTTAAGTTCTTCGCATGGCTAGCCTTGCAAGGCCGGATTTGGACCATCGGTCGCTTGGAGTGCCGAGGTTGGACAAATTGTGGCCTATGCCCTCTTTGCAAAAGAGAACAAGAAAAAGGCAGCCCCCTCTTCGTCAAATGTTGTTTCACCAGGAGGCTTTAGAACATGGTCATCGCAAAATATGGGCTCGTGCACATGAACACCACCGTTTGGCATCTTCATGAGTTGCTCTTCGATTGGTGGGATAGAAGAACCGACATGACAAATCCCAACAAGAGAGCTATGGCTTCCCTCACCACAAGAGCGCGCCGCCCCCGATCCTCCTTAAAATAGTTACCGATGAGGCTAGCCTTTGGGTTATTGGCGGTGCTAAGAAACTAGGGAAAATTGTATTAAGCGAGTAATTGCCATGCCGTGTGGGGTGGGGTCCTGTAACCGACTTAAACTCTATTATCCTCTTTATTTAATAGATGAGGCAAATCTTTTGCCTCCTTTTCAAAAAAAATGATTAGTTAACTAATTCATACTAGTAGCCTTCCACCAAATCTTTTAGTTTACACCACCACAATTAGTAGCCTGCCGCAAAACAAATACGCTAGAAGCACTTGAAGAAAAAAAATAAAAGAAATAAATTAGTGGGGGTTCGGCCAAACTTCTAGCAGCTTTCAGCCAAACATATAACATGCTAAACAGTCTAGCCTTCCTTCCATCAAATGCATGCTAATGCGCCTGGCGTCAAATATATGCATCAAATACATATTAATCATTCTTCTTCCGTCAAACAACAAAAGCCTCCACCAAATCCTGGACGGACAAAGTGGACAGGGATATGTGGGGGTTTTGATTGGTCAGACGGATATCCGAATTCTCATAAAGCTCTCTTGATTTGCATTCAGTTTACAAAAAGAGGACACGCAGATATGTCCTCGGATAAATACGGGTCCGCATTGAATGACAAAGTGTGTCATGAGAGCTCGGTTGAGCGGGCTGTTTGAGAGTCCGTGTTGAAGATGCCCTTAGTGATCTTATCCCCTTCGAGGCAGGATCTAGCCGACATACCGGTGATGAGCGGGTGAGGCATCTGCATGCATTGTCTTTATTTTATATTCAGAAGCCATGAGTTATAAGAGTACCTATAATCAAACTTGTCTAATTTGACTCCCTATACATCTGAGGATGTGTCTGGTGTCTGGTCCTCCCTCAATTGTCCGCCTTCACAATTGTCCTCCTTATATGCAAATCCTCATACCCATACAATCTCATGCAACATATGTTCGAAATATGCCTAGGCAATAATGTTGTATTATTTATTTCCATGTTTATATTAAGAGTTTAAATTCTATGCTATAAATGTTATGATCCTAAAATATGCGATTCAATGGAAAGTTCATTAGCACATGTGGAAGGACCAGATTCCTAATCTTGCTCCAGGATTAGCTTAAGTGTTGTTTGTGATCATGCTTTCCGGATCTTGAGATATTGTTAAGTGTAACGATAGTCCCAAAACAACATTGAAAATATGACGTTAGAACAATTCTAATGATCATATTTAAATGACCCAACTTCTTTGTTACACTTTGAGATGCTATCGCCACAAGTCTATTTATATAACACAGAGAGTTAACATACACTACTAGGGAAAAGCCTAGCAGCAGCGCGGGTTTTAGCCCTATCAGTAGCGCGGGGCGATGCACTACTGATAAGGCGCTACAGCTAACGTATAGCAGTAGCGTGCCTCCGCCCACGCTACTGCTAAATCGACTTAGTAGTAGCGACTTCCTGGAGGAGCGCTACTGGTAATTACTAGTAGCGCTTCTCCCAGCCCGCGCTACTACTATTATTCCGTATTTTATTTCTTTTTTATTTCATGTTGTATTCATACACCTCTATACAAGTTTTCATACAACAGCAATTTAGAGATTGTTTTTACATCATAATGAGTTATTACATCATTGGGTGAAAGAACCGTGGACTAGTTTCAAGTGGATGGACATCCACTTGAAACTAATCCACGGTTCTTTCACGCAATGATATAATAAATATCATTATCATATCATTAACAACTTATCATCATAATACATCATTTTCATATAACAACTCCTCATGATCATCGTTTTGATCGATGAGATATCACATAGCAAGTTGGTCACTAGTCATAATCACAACTACTCCTCATCATCAACTCTAACACATTGTACCACATAATAAACCTATTGTACCTCATAGGACCTACCACATTCTTTTAGGACCTACTATATTCTCTAAGGTAAAATAGCAAAAAACAAGATAGCCCCTGGCTCTCCATTATGGAGAATGCAGATTATCATGTCTCCAATTCTTGCCTTTCGCTTAATATTGCTTCTAAGAACCTCCTTACGAATGTCCAAACATTTTTTCCACTCTTTGATTAGCATGTGTTCACCGGTTTCAGAAATCCGATATGCACAGGTGAGATCCGTGGGATGACCTGGCTATAGGTTCAGAACTTCAAGGCGACCATTGTAATACATCAGATGAGGCACACAATCCATCGGGATTCTCTGTTGAAAAACATAGTAATAACTTCGTAGTTAGCAATGATGTACTAGTTTTAGAAGTATGCAAAAGATGAACGGATGTCGTAATAGTAAAAAATCTTACCAGGGTATCTCCATAGAAGTTATCGTGGTTCAACACGTGCACTAGTGGCACGTATTCACCATAATTTGGAGGAGTTCGATAATAGGTATTGTAATTATCAAAGAAAGTACAAAATGCGATCAGATGATTTTTCTCCTTATAAGTTAATTCAGAGCCATCAGTGTAGTGGGTTTTGTCTACCATCTTCTGCACATTCTTTGAAGATTCAAAATAAGCTGTCAACTATTTTGAAATAAACAATATAAATTAGTTAATAACTATGTTTGAGAAACTCACATTGCGGTAGAATCGGAAGCGTATCAACAAGGACCCAAATGTCCATATTGTTTTGCTTGATGTCAGGATCACCAAGATCCATGGTGACAATCATACCCTCATAAAAACCATACATTTTGCAAAGTGCTTCCCAATTTTGGCAACCAAAATGGGTTACGCTCTGAGAATTGTACAGATTTACTTCAAAATCGATATCATGATGGGTCCTTAGGTGTATTTTCTTTGTTTGAAAATTTTCATGGTCTTCAAAACCCATCATCTCCAAGACATAGCGTCTTGCATGGCATGGGATAAGCTAGTCGAATTGTAAAAGATGAAAATTAGACGTTGAAATAGTTGAAATCATGCTTAATTATGAAAAAAACACTTGTCATTGTTGCGTACCGTTTCAACATCGAAGGTCTCCTCGAGCTTAATGTTGAAGCGCCGATCTTCGTCCAGCTCAACGAACATGTCGCACATACCTCGATCGTCGTGGCACCAGCTGCACTCCCCCGGGAGACTGTCGTCGTCCGAGTACGACATTTCCTACGTTCATAATTCAAAGATTAAACTTGTACAATTAAATATATGTACTAGAAAACCTAAATTAGATCATTATTTTTCGAGAAAATTCAGACCACTCGATATTTCCTACATATTCTAGCACAAGTCATGCCAGAATTCACGGAAAAATCCGGCATGACTTTTGCTAAAAAAGGACAAATCGAGCGCCTGAAATTTGCCGGAACGGAAATTAATCAACACTCCGGCAAAACATAGGCCACTCGGAGGTGTAAACTGAACATGAACGGCCACTTGAGCAACAACATATCCTATTTGAGCAAATATGACATGTTTAACTAGTTTTATTAATTCAACTAGTTCTTACTAAATATAAACTTACTATAAATAGAAAAAAACTAGTTCTTTCTAAAAGTAAAGTAGTTCAACTAGTTACATTAATTATCTTACTAAAAATACGTTAGTTCTATTAATTGAACTAGTTCAACTAGTTTATTAATTTACTTACTAAACTAGTTCAACTACAACTAAAGTAGTTCAACTAGTTTATTAATTTACTTACTAAAAATAAAATAGTTGCTTTAACTAAAAAATAAACTAGTTCTATTAATTTTCGTACCAAAAATAAAATAGTTGTATTAACTCAACTAGTTCAATTAAGCACTTACTATGAATAAAAATAAACTAGTTTTTACTAAAAATAAACTAGTTCAACTAGTTATATTAATTTTCTTACTAATTCTATTAAACACTTACTAAAATTTAACCCTAACTAATTTGATGAACTCTAAAATTTAATCCTAACTAATTCGATGAACTCTAAAACTAATTCTACTTAACAACTACTGTCATAATTAGCATCTAATTTGATGAACCCTAACTAATTAGATGAACTCTGAAATTTAACCCTAAGAACCCTAGCTAGGCAGAGGTAGGGGAGGAGGAGGAGGAGGAGGAGGGCGTGCTCACCTCTGGCGCCGGCGGAGTTAGGGAGAGGGGCACGTGGCGTCGAGGTTGGGGATGGGGTCGGGGCGGCGGGCGCACGGCGGAGGGCGGCGATGTAGGGGGGTGTCGAGGTCGGGGTCGGGGGTTGCGTCGAAGGTGTGCGGAGTGCGACAGGTCGCGCGCGGCGGCCGACGACGATGTAGGGCGGCGACAGCGAAGGAGTACGGATTTGGGGGAAGTGGCCGTGGGGAAGAACGAAGCTAATTAAGTTAAAAGTAGCAGTAGCGCGTTCCAGGAAGTGCGCTGCTGCTACCGTAGCTATAGCGCGTTTCCTAACAAGCGCTATTGCTATTCCTTCTCTTTTTTATTTGCTTTCCATTTAATTTTATTTTCATTAGCAGTAGCGCCTTTGTCCGTAAACACGCTGCTACAAAACAAGTAGCGGTAGCGCGGTTCCACGTAGATCGCTACTACTATGTGTAGCCTATCGGCTAAGCCGTGGAAATTTTAGTAGTAGCGCTTTTGTACTCAGGCGCGCTACTGCTATAACTGTATCTGCAGCGCGGTTTTAAATACCGCGTTGCTACTAATTACCACTAGCGTGCGTTTTTATCCCGCGCTACTGCTAATGTTCTGTGTATAGGGTTTTCCCTAGTAGTGATATGCCCGCCCGGAACCTCCCTGGAGCCCGGCGCCCGAGCCAGGCGGGCTCGTCCCGCATCACACGCCGCCGCCCGGTCTGCGTCGCCACCTCGCCGACCTCGCCGGAGTCCGCGGCCGCCACCTCCGCTAGGTCGCCGCCTCCCCATGGCCTCCCTCTCCTCATCTCTCCCTCTCGCTGACCCACTCTCTCCTCTGCTGCCATGAACAGCAGCAACCGCCGCCCGGAGCTCCCGCCGCCGTCTTCGACCCCGGCGTGCGCCCCGATCCCGCCGGCCCCAGATCTGGCGAGCCGCCGGCCGGATCCGCCCATTCCCGCTGCCCCGGCCGCCTTCTGGCCTCCCAATCTTCGTCGCCCGTCGCGCTCCGGCGCGTCGCCCCTCTTCTGCCGCTCCCATCAGGGAGGACGATAGGCTCCGTGCCCGCCCGCATTGGCGCTCGCATGGGCCACCACCTCGCGGGCCTTGCCAAGGCCCAGCGCGCCCAGCCTGTCAAGCCGGCCCGGTCCACCTTCCCTTGGCCCAGCTGACCTCCTCCGCTACCTGGGCCTCAGCCCGCAAGGTGAGCTCCGCCCCCACTGCTATCCATCGCTCTGGGCGTATGTTAGTTGCCGTCGCTCACTCTGTTTGGCCCTGAAAACGACTAAGTCCCTGGCGTTTTCAACATCATTCATGCATTTCGTGTAGGCCATATCTTGGTGCATATATGACCGATTGTGATGATCTTCATATGTATATGTTGCACTCTCTGTGATATATATGATGGTGTGTTTTTCACGTATGTTAGGATTCATATTGATGCCTTAATCATCGTTGCATAAGTGCTAAATGTTATAATCTGCTGGAAGTTGTCATAACTTGCTAATTTGTCTTTTTCATAGCATTTTGCGTGTTTATCTTTTGAGCATCATGTCAACATGTTTTAGGAGAGTATTCATGCCATCTTTACAGTAGTGCAATCCATGTATTTTTATGTGCCCTGTGGTGACTAGCACAAACATGCAAAGTAGGGTACTTGCTATTGTTGATATCAGTGACTTGATGATTTCTGCTAAGTCTGAATCTGCTACTTTATGTTGCCATGTTAACTTGATGCTACAAGTGAATCCATGCATAATCTGGAGATGCTCAGTAAGGATGTTTTGTAGATCTTGTTGTGCTCTATCCATCTGTGCCCTTGTTTGCAATTATGGCCTGCTGTAGCTTATTGTTACCATGCCCTAAAGTTTGCTAAATAATGTTGTTGTCAGTCTGTTAACAGTAAGTTCATTCTTGCCATGTGAATAGCTAGTGTTCTAAGCCTCCTATGACCATGTTCTTGCCATGAGTAGCTGAACAAATATGCCTTCTTGCTGTTTGTTACATTCATATGCCATGAAATGCTTTGTGGTGAGTTGCACAAACTCGCAAACATGCCCACTTGTCGTTGTTCCTGCCATGTTCAGTTTATTTCACTAAGTCTGTGAATCTGTTATCATTCTTGCCATGATGTTTTGAGCATGTTCGAGTGGTATTTAGTAGTAGCTCAGTGTTCATGTTTTGTAGTGCTTGACATGTACATGCTTGCGATGCCCTTTGATGCCATGAGATGTTCCTGTAGCATATACTTTTGTTGTCTCAATGTATGCATCGTGAATCTGTTTTCAGCCTTGCTCTGGTTTTCACTAAGTCTGAGAATCTGTTATGACTTGCTTACTTGTCTTGATGAATGCCATTGACATAGATGTTATATGGAGAATATTAGTAATCAGATTTTGCCATGTATAACCGGTGCTTTAATGCCATGCTTTTGTTTGCCATGGTCTTGCACTGTAGCATGTTTATTTCTTGCCTCCAACATGCCATCGTATAAACTCTGCTCATGCATATGCTCTGTTTTCACACAGTCATAATCTGTGTTATCAAGTTGCTTTTTTCCATTGATCATCTTGGATTAATCTTGATGCCTATGAACCTGAACCTTAATGAGCATGTAACCTGTACTTTGAGTGCATATCAAGTTTGTGTCCATATGTTTCCTGTTGCATGTTGTTTCCTTGATTGCAAAGTGCTTAGTTGCTGTTTTGGGCAGATTGTGTTTGAAACTTGTATTGAGTGTATGTGTTGAACCGTGGCTCCGTTTGGAGCATGGTCTACATGAAACTTGCTTGGTTTTGCATGTAGTTTCATGTTACCTTGTTGCATCCTTGTTTTGGAGTGTTTATGATGTTGTTTTGCTCATATATTCTAGGCCGTAGCTCTGAATTAAACAAACTTTATATGTAACTTGACTAGAAAGACACGTAGATCATCTTGGTGCACTTTAACTTGCTGTTTAACAACTTCAACATTATGGGTTATTCAGATCTGACCAATTTCGAAAATTGCATATGGGGAGTTTCTGGAATTGTTGTATGTTGTTTCCGGCCTCATTTAAACTTGCTTTGATATGTTGTTCTTGTATGCATCATCTCTTGCCATGTGTAGCATCATGTAGCCTTGTCATGCATCTTACTTGGTTGAGCATCATGCCATGTTATGTGTTGTGTGTTTACCGTGTTGTTTGCTTCTTTCCGGTTGTGCTTCTTCTCGATAGTTCCTGTTTCGTTGCGATCGTGAGGATTCGTTCATCTACGCTTGGTTCGTCTACGTAACTTCATCTACTTCTTGGACTCGTTCATCTTCCTAGCGGGATTTCAGGCAAGATGACCATCACCTTGGATCTCACTACTATCTTTGTTATGCTACTTGTCTCGATGCTATCGCTATGTCGCGCTACCTACCACTTGTTTATCAAGCATCCCAAATTGCCATGATAGCCTCTAACCTTTTCACCCTTCCTAGCAAACCATTGTTTGGCTATGTTACCACTTTGTTCGACCCCTCTTATAGCGTTGCTAGTTACAGGTGCAATTGCAGGTTGTTCCATGTTGGGACATGGATATCATGGGATATCACAATATCTCTTATTTAACTAATGCACATATATACTTGGTAATGGGTGGAAGGCTTGGCCTTTTGCCTGGTGTTTTGTTCCACTCATGCCGCCCTAGTTTTCTGTCATACCGGTGTTATGTTCCTTGATTTTGCGTCTCTAACACGATGAGGGTTTATGGCCCCCTCTTGGCAGTTCACTTTGAATAAAACTCTTCCAGCAAGGCCCACCATTGATTTTAACATTTCCCTAATAACAACTAAAACTTGCATAGCGACTGGCTAGCACCCGAGGATTCTTAATCAACCCCCGGGCCAGTGCTCCTCATGAGTGCTGGTCCAAACTAGAGCACCTTGCGGCGCCCCCTGGGCAACTTGGGTCTCAGCGACTGTAAGCTTAGCTCATCCTCGTGGCCTGAGACGAGATACGCGCGGCTACTATCAGGGTGTCGGCACGTTGGGAGGTCTTGCTGGATTTGTTTTACCATTGTTGAAATGTCTTGTGCACCGGGATTCCGAGTATGATCGGAGGGTCCCGGGATGGAGGATTGTCTCCGTGGATCGTGAGCTTGTCGTGGGCTAAGTTGGGACACCCCTGCAGGGTTTAAACTTTCGAGAGCCATGCCCGCGGTTATGTGGCAGATGGGAATTTGTTAATATCCGGTTGTAGCGAACTTGAAGTAAACTCAATTAATATACACCAACCGCGTGCGTAACCGTGACTGTCGCTTTTCGGGGTAGTTCAAGAGGAGAATATGGTTGGGTTATGTTTGAACGTAAGTAGTTCAGGGTCACTTATTGATCATTAATAGTTT
Organism: Triticum urartu; assembly: GCF_003073215.2. Classification (NCBI taxonomy): domain Eukaryota; kingdom Viridiplantae; phylum Streptophyta; class Magnoliopsida; order Poales; family Poaceae; genus Triticum; species Triticum urartu. The sequence continues at coordinate 534,977,018 of NC_053022.1, forward strand.
GCGACCGTTTGCGTAGTTTCTCATCTTACTCTTGTACTCATAAGTTAGCCACCATAAAATGCTTAGTCGCTGCTGCAACCTCACCACTTACCCCTTTCCTGCCCTTTAAGCTTTGCTAGTCTTGATACCCATGGTAATGGGATTGCTGAGTCCTCGTGGCTCACAGATTACTACAACAACATTTGCAGGTACAGGTTATGCGATGATCTGACGTGAGAGCGATGTTTGCTTGTTTTGGAGTTCTTCTTCGTCGTCGATCTTGGGTTAGGTTCCTGGTCGGCAGCCTGGGCTAGCAAGGTGGATGTCGTTTGAGTTTCTATTTGTGTTTCAGCCGTAGTCGGATGTTGTTCTCATGTATGAGGTTTGATGTATTCATGCGGCATTTGTATGTCTTGTATGTATCCCCAACTATTATGTAATGGTACGATGTAATGATATCCACCTTGCAAAAGTGTGTCAATATGTGGTTCTATCCTTGGTGGGACCTTCGAGTTCCTTTAGGATAGAGTCGCATATTGGGCGTGACATCAAATGTCATATGTAACACAGTGATTATAACAACACGTTTTAGGTACATCGAAAAGTCAGGCGAAGGACTCAATAGCTCAAGAGTCTGACAAGGGACTCGATAGCCCTAGATTACCTTCAATATCTTGCACCCAGGATCTGTGGTGCATGCCATGTATTTTGCAGCACCGTCAAGGAATCATCGCGTAGATTTGAGGTGCAATCTCAGCCACTGATCGTCCATTGATCCATTGGTCGGTCCAGAATTTGCAGTTGGTGCCGTTGCCAATAGTCTAGGTGGTGGATGCTCGAAAGATGGTGCTAACATCCGCGTCGTGCGGCATGTGCAGGTCGCTCCAGGGCCTAGATAGTCCATGCATTTGAGCCAAAGCCAACACGTTCGAAGGGCGATGCTCACGTGCTGCAAGTCACGGATGCCAAGCCCGCTAAGAGAAAGTGGCCGATAAACTCTCTGCCAGTTAATGAGGCAATGGCCACCATTCGCCTCCTTACTCCCAACCCAAAGGAATCCACGGATGATCCGGTTCACTTTCTTGAGGACGAAATGGTTGAAGGCGATGATGATTCGGAAGTGGGTCGGGATTGTGCAAAGGGCGTGTCAAACAAGGCTAGCCATCTCCTTTGAAGAGCATGGATGCATGCCAAGTAGATAGCTTCTGGTCAATCTTATGGATGATAGGTAGAAGGCTCATGGATGGAGAGAGGCAGACTTGCACCTGGAATTGCATCATCGGGCATTGCATATCAGCCGCAACAGTGGCAGTGTGCTTGTCCGTGCACTAAATGGGTCTTCAGATGAACTTTGGCAAATGCTATGCCCACCCAAAACTCTTCTCGGACCCCGCGCCCCATCCTCCCCATTTTCTCTCCTTCCTTCTTTCTCTCTTGCCTTCGTCGCCGCTCCACCACCCCGTCTGCCACGCCACACCCCTGCTAAAACTCTAAGTCTCCGTCACCTCCAGCGCTCCAGCAGGGCTCCATCCCGCTTCTCCTCCGTCGCCTTTCAACCCTTGTCCTCCGACCGCCCCGCCAGGTACTGTCCAGCAGAGCGAAGCCGCCGAAGACGAAGATCTGTCCGGGGAGCAAAGTCTCACCCTGGACCGCATCGTTGTTGACGATCAAAGGAGCCATCGGGCCTAAAGGCGACGACACAGAGGAACTCTCAATGAAAGCACCAATGTCGGTGTCAAAACCGGCGGATCTCGGGTAGGGGGTCCCGAACTGTGCGTCTAGGCCGGATGGTAACAGGAGGCAGGGAACACGATGTTTTACCCAGGTTCGGGCCCTCTTGATGGAGGTAAAACCCTACGTCCTGCTTGATTAATATTGATGATATGGGTAGTACAAGAGTAGATCTACCACGAGATCAAGGAGGCTAAACCCTAGAAGCTAGCCTATGGTATGATTGTTGTATATGGAGTTGATTGCCTACGGACTACAACCCTCCGGTTTATATAGACACCGGATAGGGTTAGGGTTACATAAAGTCGGTTACAATGGTAGGAGATCTTGAATATCCACATCGCCAAGCTTGCCTTCCACGCCAAGGAAAAGTCCCATCCGGACACGGGATGAAGTCTTCAATCTTGTATCTTCATAGTCCAGGAGTCCGGTTGAAGGTATAGTCCGGCTACCCGAACACCCCCTAATCCAGGACTCCCTCAGTAGCCCCTGAACCAGGCTTCAATGACGACGAGTCTGGCGCGCAAATTGTCTTCGGCATTGCAAGGCGGGTTCCTCCTCCAAGCCCTTCATAGAATATTGTAAACACCAAGAGTAGTGTCCGGCTCTGCAAAATAAGCTTCCACATATTGCCACAGAGAGAATGATATAAACACAAATCAAATCTGCTGACGTATTCCGCAGTGCGTCATCACACTATGGCCAAGTCCTTCACTCGAATCGTTTTTACTTTTCCACCTCAGCATGTTTTGCGAGGCGGTTTCCTTGGCACGTCTTGTCAAAGCAGAGATCGTGTACCCCCTTTACGGGATTCTCATCAATACGGACGTGGGTAACCCAACCGCGCCATTTATCACGGTGCTTGGGAGGCAAGCAAGTTTTACTAGGCTGGTGGGGACGCACAACCGCATCCGCCCATATAAGGGGATAAGGATCCACCTTTTTACCTACGCCTTCTTCCTCCTTTGCCTATCCATCTCCTGTGCACTCGAGCTCCAGCGCCCAATCCCGCACTTCCCACCTCAACCTTCTCCAGCAATGTCCGGAGCGGGAGGCAAGTGGATGGTCTCCTCCGCTACGGAGGGCCAAGTCAAGAAGCTAAGGAAGGCCGGATACTTGTCTAAGGACATCGCGCACCGGCTTCCCGAAAAGGGGCAGCTTCTCCCCACCCCAAGGCCCGATGAGAGGGTAGTATTTCTTCCACACTTCCTCCACGGACTGGGTTTTCCACTCCACCCATTTGTCCAGGGGCTCATGTTCTACTACAGCCTGGATTTCCACGATCTGGCCCCGAACTTCATCCTCAACATCTCGGCGTTTATCGTCGTGTGCGAGGCTTTCCTCCGCGTCCGCCCTCATTTCGGCCTCTGGCTCAAGACCTTCAACGTCAAGCCCAAGGTGGTGCGCGGCAGCCAGGCGGAGTGCGGAGGCGCCATGGCGGGCAAGATGGCCAACGTCCTATGGTTCGAGGGCTCTTTTGTGGAGACCCTAAAGGGGTGGCAATCCGGGTGGTTTTACATCACCGAGCCACGCGATCCGAACTGGATCGCAGCCCTCGAGTTCCGATCTGGACCCCCCACGCGGCTTATGTCCTGGAAAGAGACGGGCCTGTCGTGGGGTGACGAAAAAGAGGTGACCGGATTGCAAACATGCATCCAGTCCCTGGTGAACAAGCCAATCCGGCTTGTTAATGTAATCCAGGTTATGCTCGTCTGCCGGATCCTCCCGTGCCAACAACGGGATTTTAATCTGTGGGAGTTCGACCCGGCGCAGCACCAAACCCTTAGCAGGCTCTTCGACACGACGTACGAAGATGCCTGGAAGATGCTATTCAAGGGCGCCGAGGCTCCCGCATCCGCTTCCGAGGACCGCGGATACAGCTCGTAGCGTCACGCTAGCGAGGTAAGCTATCTTTACCTTTTACAGGATGTTAAGCTTTTTTCATAGTTTGACTCTATGCGGGATCTAAACTCCCTTACCTTTGACAGGCTTGGCGAGCGATATCCGGACCGATCAACTGTCCGACTCCGCTGCCCGAAGGCCCAGCCCCAGCTCTACTAGTGAAGCTGCTGGTTCCGGCGCCTTATGTGGTGCCGGAGAAGAAGGCCAAGAAGAAGAAGACCACGGGGACTCAAAAGAGTGCCCGCAATGTGGTGGTGTCGGACTCGTCATCTGACGAGTCCAAGATGCCCTCCTCCCGCGAAAATGGGGAGGAGGAAGAAGAAAGCTCTCCCCCCCAGCGGAGGGAGGAGAGAAGAGGAAGGCCGCCCCAACGGGGGAGGCCGAGGGGTCTAGGAAAAGGAAGACCCCTCCGCCGGACTACGCCCCCAACGCCGAAGAGGGCAAAGAGGAGTGGCCAAACAGGGCCAAGCGTTCGGCGAAATCGTAAGTTCGGATATCAGAATAACTCATGATGTTCCTTTGTTGCACAGCTTTCCCTAATGTCGAATGTAATTATGCAGTCCGCCCCGGGCCGAATTCGACGAATCGTCGGGCGGCTCCCTGGACTCATCGGACGTGAACTCAGTTCCGCCCGCTGTCTTCCCCCGCACTGCAGACGACGCCGAAGTGGCGTCGCGACAAGCTCCTGGGCAGGAGGAGGTGGTCCCGGAGGAGCCGCAAGGCAACCTCCCGGACTCCAGGAGTGAAGGGGATAAGGCTCCCCAGGGCTCTCAGCCCGGCTTTGTGCAGGACACCGCGCCGGAATCTTCCACAGTTCTGGACCGCGGTAGGCGAACTCCTTCCAAGAGGAGCAAGCCTTCTGAGCCGGCGGCCTCCGTCCAACCGGAGGTGCCGGACAATCTGCTGGAGGTGCTTGACGATGCCTCCATCGACGAGGGGCACCGTACTATTATGAGTACGGTGATCCAGAAGGTTCAGTCCGCCAAGAGCGGACTGACTGAAGCTTGCGCTAGCCTTCTAACAGGCTTCGAGGTAAGTAAAAATATGTAAAAATATTACCGCATAGACAGTAGCCCCTGATGCTCTGTTTGGCGTTCGGAAAGAAAAGCCGAATAGAGGATCTATTAAATATCGCAGGAGTCTAACAAAAAAGAGTCAATATGCGTATGCAGGCTTCGCTGCTATCCACCGCCGCACTGACTGCGGAGGTGGGTGTCCTGAAGCAGGACCTCAAGCGGACTGAGCAAGAGCTCGGCCTTGCCAAGCGGTGGCTCGAGGAGGAAGAAGGTAAGAAATACCTTACAGAAAAAGTGCCTATAAAAAGGCTTGATTGCAAAAAAGAGTAACAGGATTGTACTGCTTATTGTAGGGGCCACGACTGAGGTGGCGACCCTTAAGCAGGCGTTGTCTGAGGCCGAAAAGAAAATGGCCGCGGAGCGCACCGAGCGAGACAGACTTGGGGCTCAGGTCGGCGAGGTGCAGCAAGAGCTTCAGGCTCTCATGAAAAAACATGAGAGTTTGGAGCTTGAGTCAAAGGCGCAAGCATCCGAGCTCGCGACGGACCTTGAGACTGCCAAGTCTGCCAAGGCCGAAGCCCAAAAGGCCCTCCAAGAGTTGGAGGAGATGAGGAAGATAGCAGCGGGTAAGGCATTCTTCATGCAAAGCAGAAATATAAAAGTAAACTACTTGTTACTTACCCGAATCCGGAGCTCTCCAGGGGCATTCGCAGATCTTCCCCGCAGCGTATCCGCCGCCGCCGCATTCTACCGAGCTGAAGAGGGCAGCTCGACGGAGAAGGTGTTCTGGTCTCAGTATTCTGAGGCCGGACACCCTGTGCCTTTAAGCGACCAGCTAAAACAGCTGGCCGAGCTCCACAAGGCGGCCGAACAGGCCATGAAGGGCTTCATAGTTCGGCTGTGGCCCGGAGAGGCCCTGCCTGGGAGCTATTTCGGGCTGGTGCGGCGGCTGGTGGAGGCCTGTCCGAGGCTCGAGGTCATCAAGCGCTCCGTCTGCATCGAAGGTGCCCGTCGGGCCCTTGCCCGTGCAAAGGTGCACTGGGGTAAGCTGGACGGTGAGAAGCTTGTGAAGGACGGGCCGCCGCCGGGGAAGGAGCATCGCAAGCCCGAGAACTACTACAAGGATGTTCTTGCAGGTGCCCGCCTTGTGGCGGATGAATGTACCAATGATGTGATTTTTGAATGAACTCGCTCGTGTTTATCCTGTGCGCTGAAAACTTGTTCATATGCGCTAAGCAATGCTTAATGAATTTAAAATATTACTTTCTGTGCGGCCGTTTATCAAAAAATTGAGAGATGGCTAGTCGTCGGCTTCTGCCCCCATGCCACTAGTGCTGGGGTGTTCGGGATAAACCTGAGCGCTCTTTTTCCCATAGTTGGGTCCTTCGAGGGAGGCGCTCAGCACAACGAACCAGGCAATCGGACTATAATACTTGAACACTCTCACTTAGCCATAGAACTCTATAATTTTAAATTTCGGCGAAGCCCCTAGTCTGGAAGACCGAGTTCGGGGCGCTATCCACGCCTTGGCCGGACAAAGCCAGCTCCTCGCTCGAAGCGGCATAAGTCTTTAGGGACTCGAAAAACCTCTCGAACAGCGACCGGTCTCTCGCCTCATCATGACAGTCAGTTTTAGCTTTCTCCACTGAGGTGCTTAACCCAGCTGAACCGGGGCACAATCGCAGTGGTTCTCCTAGTGCTACCTTAGCCGATAGAGCGGAACGTAAGGCACCAAAACATAGGAGCCGGGCAAACCCAACTATTGACCCAAATCATGATTCGGAGCTGATGCATATAGTGCTATAAGTTCGGGGTGCCGCACTTGTGAAAGTGTACGGACTTCTCACGCCATTATAAGGGGTACTGAAGTCCCTGGCGTGCTTGCCGTACCATGGTGTACGGGTGCAATCATGTCATTTAATAAACATAAATGTGAAAAGAAGATAATGCAAAAAATAGACAAGAAGCTAAGCATTGTTTATAGAGAGTCTATTTATCAAAGCCGAACGATACAAATAGTGCGGTAAGCAAAAGATATTGGACTATTCAGTATGTCCTGACCAGGGGCAGGCCGCGGAATTGTATTTAAAACAGGTATACCGCTCGTAATAGAGACCACCTGGGAGTTTCATAATGCGGCATGGCTTGTTTGCCTCCCTGGATCTTGCATCGTTTGTGCGGCAGTCGAATTGCCGAACAGGTCGTCCGAAGTATGGAGTCCTGAAAGTAAGAAAAAAAATAAAAAAAGAATCCGGCAGCCCCTAGTACGTTTTAAGCCGTATTTTGGGCGTGTCGTTATTGTGCCCCTTCCCCTGTGCCCATGGTATTTCAAGGGCGTAGTTATGTACGCGAGGTACTAGTCTCGCTATGTCGTGAAAGCTGGGGTTGGGGCCGCATTGCTACGCTTGCTCAGAGTGTGCCAGGCGGTCATGCTGTGGGTTACTCTGGGCGCGCTTGGCAGTGTCTGGCTTTTTAATGGCCGGACTGGAGAATTGCCTGAGAAGGCTACTTTGTACCTCCGCTGCGAGAGCCGCCGTATGCTCCTCCGTACGGAGGGAGCGTTCGGTGTTTCCGTTGACCGTAATTACTCCTCGAGGGCCTGGCATCTTGAGCTTGAGATATGCGTAGTGCGGCACCAGATTGAACTTTGCGAATGCGGTTCGTCCGAGTAGGGCGTGATAGCCACTGCGAAACGGGACTATATCGAAGATTAACTCTTCGCTTCGGAAATTGTCCGGGGATCCGAAGACCACGTCAAGTGTTACTGAGCCTGTACAGTTGGCTTCTACACCTGGTATAACGCCTTTAAAGGTCGTTCTTGTGGGCTTAATCCTTGAGGGATCTATACCCATTTTCCGCACTGTATCCTGATAAAGCAGGTTCAGGCTACTGCCGCCGTCCATGAGGACTCTTGTGAGATGAAATTCGTCGATGATTGGGTCGAGAACCAATGCGGCGAAGCCGCCATGACGGATGCTAGTGGGATGGTCCCTTCGATCAAAAGTGATCGGGCAGGAGGACCATGGGTTGAACTTTGGGGCGACTGGCTCCATCGTGTATATGTCCCGTAGCGTACGCTTCCGCTCCCACTAGGGAATGTGGGTTGTGTATATCATGTTCACCGTCCGCACTTGTGGGGGAAAGCCCTTCTGTCCATTGTTGTTCGGCGGCTTGGGCTCCTTGTCGTTGCTGTGCAGCCCCTTGTCTCTGTTTTCGGCCCTTAACTTGCCTGCCTACTTGAACACCCAACAATCCCTGTTAGTGTGATTGGCTGGCCTTTCGGGGGTGCCATGTATCTGGCACAAGCGATCGAGTATTCGGTCCAAACTGGACGTGCCCTGAGTATTCTTTTTGAATGGCTTTTTCCGCTGACCGGATTTATAGCCTTTGAATCCGGCATTGACTGTCGTGTCTTCATTGTTGTCGCTGTTAACGCGGCGTTTTTGCTTATTCTGACGTGTCCTGCCACTTTTGTCCTTGGCATCCGAATTACCAGGGTTCTTTGATAAGTTGTTACTGCGAGCTAGCCAGCTGTCTTCTCCCGCGCAAAAGCGGGTCATGAGTGTCGTGAGGGCTGCCATGGATTTCGGCTTTTCCTGTCCCAGGTGCCGGGCAAGCCACTCATCGCGGATGTTATGCTTGAAGGCTGCTAGGGCCTCTGCGTCCGGACAGTCGACTATCTGGTTTTCTTTGTTAGGAACCGTGTCCAGAATTGTCTGGCCGATTCCTCTGGCTGCTGAATTATGTGGCTTAAGTCGTCGGCATTCGGTGGTCGCACGTAAGTGCCCTGAAAGTTGTCAAGGAATGCGGCTTCCAGGTCCTCCCAAGAACCGATTGAGTCTGCTGGCAAGCTGTTAAGCCAATGTCGGGCTAGTCCTTTAAGTTTGAGCGGGAGGTATTTGATGGCGTGTAGATCATCGCCGCGTGCCATGTGGATATGAAGGAGATAATCCTCGATCCATACCGCCGGATCTGTTGTGCCATAGTATGATTCGATGTTTACGGGTTTGAAACCCTCTGGGATTTTATGATCCATTACTTCATTCGTGAAGCATAGCGGGTGTGCGGCGCCTCTGTACTGGGCTATATCACGACGCAGCTCGGAAGAGCTATGTCTGTTGTGTTCGGCCTGGCCGGATTTGTTGTATCCGGAGTGAAGATCATTGTCACATGCCGTAGGGCGCCTGCGCGATCCGTAGATCGATCTTGTTTGTCTTGCCTTATCCTCCAGTATGTCTCGCAGGTCGGGCGCATTTTCCCGTGCCTTAGTTGAGCGGCGTCGGGGCATGGCTTGGGTGGAGGGCCGAGAGGCCTCTTTGTTGCGGCCGCGAGGTGGCCGGTCTGCCATGTCATGCGCTGGTGATGTAGGTACTTCCTCCTCTGATCGGGGTAGCGGCCTACGCTTCGGGTAACTCTTGGAGGGGCGTTCGAGTTCATACTCTTCGGCCGCAAGGACTTCAGTCCATCTGTCAGCTAGCAAATCTTGGGCAGCTCTAAGCTGTTGCTGCTTTTTCTTGAGGCTGCTTGCCGTGGCTAAAAGCCTGTGTTTAAAATGCTCTTGTTCGGCGGGGTCTGATGGTATGACGAATTCGTCGTCATCGAGGCTTGCCTCGTCTTCGGAGGGAGGCGTATAGTTATCATCCTCGACCTCTCGGTCTGCCGCTCTCTCATGAGGGCTGGCTTCTCCATCTTCCTGTGCCGAATCTTGCTGAGGTGGGTGTTCTTCGGCGCTATCCAGGGTAGTATTATCTCCCGTGCCGGAATCACCGTTTTTGCTTTGGCGGTTTTAGAGCAGCGCCGCTGACGCCGGCGCTTTGGCTGTTTCTTGGGGGCGTCATCCCCCACTGTTCCATCGCCATCTCCATCTTTGGAGTATCCACCATATATATGTCATATGACGAGGTGGCCTTCCAGCGCCCTACAGGTGCTGGTTCCTGTTCGTCTCCTACATTGTCGTTCATGCCGTCGATGTCTTCGGAGCTGAAGTCAAGCATGTCGGTTAGATCGTCGACAGTGGCTACAAAGTGGGTGGTGGGTGGGCTTTGAATTTCCTCATCGTCCGTATTCCACGCTCGCTGACCGTAGTCCGGCCAGGGCTCTCCTGATAAAGAGAGAGACTTAAGAGAATTCAGGATGTCGCCAAAAGGCGAATACTGAAAGATGTCTGCGGCGGTGAACTCCATTATCGGCGCCCAATCGGATTCGATTGGCAGGGGCGCGGGGGGTTCGGAGTCCGGGGAGGAGTCCAGATCCTCGGAGTCACGGGTCGTGCAGAGTGCGGGGCTAGCGTTCGGCTCGATCGCTTTCGGGATCGCAGCCCCCGAGGTGACGTCCAACCGCTCATCCTCGATTGGCACAATAGGCTCCAAGTTAGGGGTCGGAACCGATGCGTGTGCGGCCTCCAGGACACTGTCCGGGGGCAGAGCTAGATCATGCCCCTCGAGATAGTGTGGCACGCTTGGCCGTGGCTCGAGCCCGTCGAAGATCATGTCTCCGCGGATGTCAGCCGTGTAGTTTAAGCTTCCAAACCTGACTTGATGGCCAGGGGCGTAGCTTTCGATCTGCTCCAGGTGGCCGAGCGAATTGGCCCGCAGAGCGAAGCTGCCGAAGACGAAGATCTGTCCGGGGAGCAAAGTCTCACCCTGGACCGCATCGTTGTTGATGATCAAAGGAGCCATCGGGCCTAAAGGCGACGACACAGAGGAACTCTCAATGAAAGCACCAATGTCGGTGTCAAAACCGGCGGATCTCGGGTAGGGGGTCCCGAACTGTGCGTCTAGGCCGGATGGTAACAGGAGGCAGGGAACACGATGTTTTACCCAGGTTCGGGCCCTCTTGATGGAGGTAAAACCCTACGTCCTGCTTGATTAATATTGATGATATGGGTAGTACAAGAGTAGATCTACTACGAGATCAAGGAGGCTAAACCCTAGAATCTAGCCTATGGTATGATTGTTGTATATGGAGTTGATTGCCTATGGACTACAACCCTCCGGTTTATATAGACACCGGATAGGGTTAGGGTTACATAGAGTCGGTTACAATGGTAGGAGATCTTGAATATCCGCACCGCCAAGCTTGCCTTCCACGCCAAGGAAAGTCCCATCCGGACACGGGACGAAGTCTTCAATCTTGTATCTTCATAGTCCAGGAGTCCGGCTGAAGGTATTGTCCGGCTACCCGAACACCCCCTAATCCAGGACTCCCTCAATGGGGCCGCCGGCGTTGCTGCTCCTGTTGATGGCGCGACGCTGGCGGCAGGAGGTCCAACGGTCGGCGTGGCACGCGGAGGTGGTTGGTCAGATGGGCTGGCCGGTCCTTGGCTTTGGATAGTTGAGGCTGCCGGTGAAAACCGTACTTCGGCCCCGGCCGGAGTCATCGATGGCGGCGCCTTCAGGCGTCGTATCCTTGTTGGAGGCGTCGATGTGTAGTCCTCATCCTCCTTTCCACCATACTCCAGGGGAAACCCTAGATCTGGTCTTCCGGATTGGACAATGTTGAAGCTTAGAGCTCACCCTTGAGGGCATTGTTTTGGAGTTGGATTTGGTCAGAGGGACTCGTGGCTCGTGGGTGGAGCGGATGCACGTCGGTCGTCGAGGTTGGGCAGCTTGAGCACCCTTCACATGCGAGGCATCAGATGAGCCACGTTGGTCGGTTCTCGTGGGATCGGAGCGGCATATGTCCGCCTCCTTTGGGCATGTCGTTCCTCTCTGGTGTCGTCGAGGTTGATGGATAGGCTCATGGCAGACTTTGTCAGCCTTGCTGGCGTCTTGTATGTATTGTGGTGTTTTAGGCCTAGATTGTTAGATGTGGCTTGTCGTTGTTCAGGTTTTCGCCCGGTTTTCCTTTAATAAACCGAGCAGTTCAGGTCCTCGTACCGTCTTCTTCTCATCAATGAATATAACAGCTCTCCTGTTATCATTCAAAAAAAAACGTTGTTTACAAGAAACTGTGGTATTCCTCTAACACACCAGAAGTACGTACTTGGTACGGTGTCAGCGACAATGAAACTTTGATCTAATTGATTCAGATAGGCTCAGCGCACCATCATGAACAGCGACCAATTACTCGAAACTTTTTAATAACTTCTGTTTCTTTTCAATAAAACCAACACTGGAAGCGAGCTACGCCATCTCGTTTGACCAATGCCCGTACGTGATGCCTATCTTCGCTGAAGAAAACTCCTGGGCATTCTTTCTCCCAAATAGAAGCTACGACCAATATTAATCAGGCACAAAAGATGGAGTTTGATCTGACCGGGCAACGCTCTTATAGAATCCATGGAAATCCAGGAGGAAATGGTAGGGCGGCACGGCGAGGCATATATAGGGTCGGCACAGTCCAAAGGATCGCACATGTATATTTCTCTGTTCACTCACGATCGAGAGTTGAGATACACCGAGGAGCTAGCCACGTTTAGCACGTCACCAGAGAGAAAGATACGTATCGCCAAGGTTGGCTCTGAGATTTCCCTTCCCGGACTGGACTTTTGGAGTGTTCCATCTGAACTCTGAGATTACAACATCACATCACACCTAAAACAACAGATGCTCCTGATTTTGCAACGTACCACACTCTTCTGGCTGTTATTATTTTAGCTAAAATATTCGATCCGGCATTTTGTAATCTTCCTGAGTATGGTGGTACATTACCAGATCGATAAGCTAAGGCATCCCTTGGTTCACAAGATAGAAATGTTATAGGAATTGAAAAATCATAGAAAGTGAGATGACATGTATCTCAATTCGTATAGAGAAAAAGATTTCATTTGATGTATTGGATAGGAATTTTTCCATTGAGTCTTTACTGGCCCCCCCCCCCCCCCCCCCCCAAAAAAAAGAGGCCTAACTGTACAAAATACCCCTGAATAGTGGATACGCAAAAAAAAAAAACGCACACACATGACACCACTCCAAAACACCGGACCCGGAGAGCTAGCAGCTAATGCCCTCCCTTCCCTGGCTTCCTGTGTGGATCGTGTTTGGAGTTGGCTCCTCCATAGTCGTAGTCCTGAACCTCCGTCAGAACTATCATCCTGCTGTGACTCTGCATCTGGAGACGGTAAAGAGAAGTGTGACCCTGGGTTAAACAAACGGAAAAGGACCAGCAGACTTCATAAGCAGTTCTGTGTGTTGTAGTTTAATTAGTAGTGCCATCTTCAGTCAATCACCTGACCAGTACTAGCATTTGACATTTTGTTATCATGAATGTGAGAAAATGGGGAATAATGATTTGGTGAGATACAGTCATTCCTTGAGTAGCGTTAAACTGAACACAGTGAACCACTCATGATTTGCAATGGTCCTGCTGCTGAACAAGGATGTTTGTTTCGCTTGTTAAGCAACAAGTGGGGTGGTGGCGCAGTTGGCTAGCGCGTAGGTCTCATAGCTGAATGCGAGTGATCCTGAGGTCGAGAGTTCGAGCCTCTCTCACCCCACCATTTATTATATGACCTTGTAGTGATGAAACGCTCTGCGGCAACTTGGGTCGCCGCATGTGCACCTGATTCGTCAGGTGAACTGAGCTAGTCTGAACATTGTCTTCTTTTTCTTAATTTTTTGTTCAGCCTTTAACAGTGCCTTCATCTGTCGTTAGACCTGTAATGAAGCGCTTGGAGATGCCATCTTCACTAATCCATTCACCTGACTTTTTTTTTAAACTTTTCTTTGTTTTCAATAAAACCAACACTGGAAGCTTAGCTAAGCCATCTCATTTCACCATGACCCGTACGTGATGCACTGATGCCTATCTTCTCTCGAGAAAATACCCGGTTCGAGGGATTTCTTTCTCCCAAATACTCCTAGAAGCTTGTTCAAAAATTTTTTTTACTCCTAGAAGCTACGGCCAATATTAAGCAGGCACAAATGACGGGAAAGCTACGTATCTACGGGTTAGCCAGACAATCGCCATGGTTGGTTCTGAGATTTCCCTTCCCTGCCGAACTGGACTTTTGGAGTGCTTCATTTTAACTCTTAAGATTACAACATCACAGTACAGCTAAAAATAATAGATACTCCTGATTTTGTAATGCACCACTCTCTTTTTATCTGTTACGAGTATTCTTTTACCTCAAATACTCCTGATTTGTAATACCAGATCGACAATCTAACTGTCTCAGATAACAAAATGCCCTGAATAGTGAACACGCACACACATGACACTAGTCCAAAACACCGGACTCTGTCGAATGGTTGGGAGAGCGAGCTATTAGCTAGTGCCTAGTGTCCTCCGTTCCCGGGCCTCCTGCGTGGATCGTGTCTGGAGTTGGCTCCTCCATAGTCGTAGTCCAGAAAATCCGTCAGAATCCTCATCCTGCTGTTACTCTGCATCCGAAGATGGTAAAGAGAAGTGTGACCCTGGGTTAAACAAACGGAAAAAGATCAGTAGACTTTATAAGCAGTTCTGCCTGTTGATCTGTGTACGTATCTAGAGCCATACACAATTGTAGTTTAGTACCATCTTCAGTCAATCAGCATTTGACATTTTGTTATCATGAATGTGAGAAAATGAAAAATAATGTAACGGAGTGTACATAATGACACTAGCTCTGGCATTCCCTTCAATTTCTCTCAGACGGACCAAGCAACATTAATAATTAACAAAATGCCATACTTTTCATAGATGACACCATATGTTTGACATAACCCAAGTCTACCAATTCTTTCGGATTATTAACATATGCAGACCTTGATGTCAAAAACATACAGACCTTTGTCACTTTGGAGGCATCCCTATCACGTTCTGTCGTTGAAACTTCTCCTGGATGCGCTGAAACCAGATAAACTAATGAAGCTCATTCGCATTAGGGTAAACCGATGAAAAAGAGGCAAGAGGGAAGAAACATCGTACCTGAAGATGATGCAGTGATCAACAGGGCCATCAAGAAGACGGCGGTGAAGACGGGCATTGTCAGTTTAGCCATCCGATTTCTTGTACCACTCCTACCTGTGCTATGAGTTAGTCATCTTATCTCCTCCTTATATACTGGCGATGAGTGGAGTGTGCAGCTGTAAGAGGGCAAGTGGCGGCACCTTTTTTGCAATGGTGCAAATGATTCAGGTCACCATTGATTTGGTCTATGCGACAGTGATGAATCTGATCAGAACAATGTCAACCACTACGTATGGTGCTTCATTTGCCCGAGATCATGCATGCATATGCTTCCAGCTTCAGAAGTGCACGAGCTGGTCTGGTCGTCCTCGACAACATCGATTGTTTGGCCTTTTCAGTTTTCACTATGCACACCGATGACAAAATCGTTCGATCGTGCTGAACCACGTGTGGTTCATGTATAGGAATAGTAATTACTCCCTCTGTTCATCACAATAAGATGTTCTAACTTAATTTTGAATCAAATAAATATAGACATATTTTAGTGCATGTGTTTGTTCACCCATTCTAGTCCGTATATAGTACACATTCAAATATTCAAAACATCTTATATTTACGGACGGAAAGCCTACAGATAGTTAGCTAGAAGATTGATACGAGTCGGTGAAATGGAGGGGACTACGAGCGCAACGATGCGTCAGCGTGAGTGCACGGGCACGATCGAACGGATAGAAGGGTCCTGGATGAAATGCAGTGGTTACATCTACATGCATGTCATGTGGTACTCCTAACCTAGTAGCCTACCCGGCCTAGCCAGCTATCCTGATTACAGTGATGTGTGCGTCTACATGCACTATCATCATCCTTGTCGGTGCGTCCATGAGTTGTGCCTGTGGGCAAAGCTGCCACTACGACCAAGATGCATGCACAGCACCGCACCTGTGGGATCAATGATGACCGGCCGCCACCTACGTGGCAGCGGGTTGCAATTGTGATGCACCGGAGTATTGATTTGCTTTTCTTTTTGAGTAAACGAGGACGTTGCCGCTGCGTGCTTGCTTTGATCGGGGTCCTAACCTACCCGGTCGAGCCGTCAAGGCGGAGGCAGAAGCGCTGGTTGCTGATTTGGTTCTCACTCCATGGGTTAGCTTCCGAGTGGACCAAGGCATCAAACTCAACTATGGCACCTATTAGGAGCTTTTATTTATGGCTTTTTTATCAAAGTAAAAAAGCTGAAAAAACAAAAGAAAAAACCCAAACAATCAGGGCCTATAAGCCCCATAGCTTGGAATAAATGCTTTCATAGCAGCTTGCCCGAGAAAAACGAAGCCTTAAAAATTTAGTGCCTACCTACAACTCGTACCTGTAAATTCAAATATAAGACCTAAGCCTTTTTTTGGTAATCAACCATTTGACTTGCTTGTAGGTAATAACAATAATTCTAGGATCACATCTGATGGTGATGCTGAATCAGAGGCTGACTCTCCATCGACAAAAGGGACACTTCTCGACCTTTATTCAGGTCCTGGTGGAATGTCCACCGGCTTGTGCCTGGGTGCAACAATAGCTTGGTCATCAACTCCAAATGGTATAATTCTACCTTACTTGTTTAAAAGTACAAGTTAGTGATTTCTCTTCAATACCATGTGCATATATAATATCATTTTTTTAATATTTCCAGCGACGGGTTGTTGATCTTAATAGCTATGTATGTGAGCCCTTCAAGTTTAACCATCCAAGCACAGAGGCATGTCGCAATGCATCTTATACGTATGCTATACAAGTACTCTCTCTAGTCTACCGAATATAAATTGTCTTGGTCTTTTTAATGTTTTCGTAAGAAAAAGGCAGAGAATTTTCTAGCCTTTCTTAAGGAATGGAATCTCCTATGCGACACGTATATCCATAACAATTAGGCTGATGGTTTTAGCTGATTCGTTGAAGGATGAAGAGGAAGACCATGAACTTGGAAAAATGCAAACCCGTTGTAGAGAAACTTACATCGATCTGCTATGGCGGCGCCAAGAGGGAAAATTGCATATACTTCAAAGGTATTACTTTCATTCTCATGTTCATTTTTAGTATTGCTGCACTTTTTTGTGTATATGTCATACTAATTCTATTTTATAGCAGCTGCAATGGATGGAGCAAAATTGGGAAGATACCTGGGAGTCCATTGAGAAACTCTGGTTGATAATTATTAGACATTGTCGGTAAACTTTTATTTAATGTGCACTACCTTTTTTCAGTGTTCAGTCAGTGTCCATTTGAAATTAAACAATTCGTTCAAGAAGGTGGCGTAAAAATTTACAACTGCCTATGAGTGCCTGCGATCTTTTTCCTAGATTTTAGCTCAATGCTATATTAGTTGGTACCCCCTTCATCCGGGTTTATTAGGTCCCTTTCATTTTGGGCTAAATTTTGACCAACAAATTTAACTAATGAAATCTAAATTATATGTCACAAAAATTATACCGTCAGAAAGCACTTTCAAATACAAATCTAACAATGTACGTTTGTAGCATATATTTTATATTTTATTAGTCATATGGACGGTCAAAGTCTGGTTCAAAATACTAGGGGGCCAATTAAATACGGACTGAGGTAGTACTATTTGACTTTACATTTTAAAGGGCGACATTGATGTCTTCTGCATGATTCAGCAGGCACAACGGGCATACAAACTGTGAGCAGCCCTTACAAGACGACAAGAATAGACAGATGGTCATATTTATGGATATTGTGTTCTTCCTTAGACCAAAGTTCTTTCAACGTTGCCCAAATTCTTAAATTTGTTGGTGGTTCTGTTGTTAGATATGCCTTGAGTCGCATATGGCTCAAGGCATATCTATCAACGGAACCATCAATGAACTTAAGAATAATATCGACAACGTTCTTCATGAGAACGAACTTTGGTGTAAGGAAGGACACGATGTCCATAAATATGACCATCTACCTATTTTTCTCATCTCGTAAGGGTCGATCATAGTTTCTATTCTGATTGTGTCCGCTGAATCTTTGATAAGGCGGTCCCCGCACAAGACGCCCCTTAAAATGTAAAGTCACAAGTAAATGTTATCAACCAATCTAGTGTTGGGCTAAAAAACTAGAAAAAAATAGTGAGCACCCAGTGGTAAAATTTTACGCACATAGCATTCTAACAAGTTGATTAATTTTAAGTGGGCAACGACTGAACATTGAAGAAGGATTAGTGAATATTAGATAAAAGTTTGCTGACAATGTCAAATAATAACCAACGAGAGTTTCTCAATGTACTCCCGGGTATCTTCCCTATCATGGTTTATCCATTGCACCGGTTAAAAATTTGTATTCGAACAACATATACAGTAAAAAGTGTAGCAAGACTAAAAATGAGCAAGATGAGAACGAACTAAGCATCTTGAAATATACATAATTTTCTCTCTTGGCGCCACCATAGCAGCTCGCCGTAAGTTTCTCTACGATGGGCTTGCATTTCCTAAGCTCATGGTCTTCCTATTCATCCATCCACGAACGAGCTGAGCCATCAGCCTTATTGTTATGTATGTACATGTCGCATAGAAGATCTCATTCCTTAAGAAAGGCTAGAAGATCCCATGCTAACCTACATAGGCAACGGCCTACGGAGGCCCGTATGCCTGCACTCAATTCTCCCTACTCGGATCGATTACTATTGTCCGGGAGCTTCCCTGGCTGCGCCATGGTGTTGGTAGCCACCTCCAATCATCCCAACATTGCTCGCCGGCACATCGAGGACGTGGTCCCTCAATGGCGATGATATTGTCCCACACCGGCGGCCGCGTCCTCCCGAAGGCTGCTAGGGTTAGCCACATCAGCACGTGTGGCAGCGAGACGGTAGGGTCGCGGCGTCCTTGAAGGGTTTGGCCGGCGACTGGGGCTAGAGTGGCGGTGGCGAGTTTTTGAGAGGAGAGGGATGCGAGATTGCGGCGATGATTGAGGAGAGAGGCGAGGAGTGAGCGGGGGAGATGGGGTTGTTCGACTATTTATCATTACGCTTAGGAGGAAGATCTACCGGCAGGGGAGTGGGTGGGAGGAAAAATCCGGCAGGGGGGTGGGTGTGAGGATTGGATGAAGGCTAGGCAGGATGCAATCAACATGGAAGGAAAGTAAAGCTTAGGTTCTTTTTAGGTATTACCAGGCAATTACCCATGCTTTGCAACGGGACATAAATATTCTAGTGAACTAATATGGTTGTATACCAAAAAGTACACTTAGAACATAAAAGTAACATAAGAAATCATGTAGCAAAGAAGCAATCAAAACCCGCAGCCCGCAAGAAATGATCTTCCCAATTGAAAAAAATGCAGAATGTAACTTTAATTGTTTTAGATCTGTTGCAATATGAACCCTGACTAATATTATAAAAAATCTACTATGTCATATGAATTCTCATAACGGAATGAAAGAAGTAACTGCAGTGCCCTACGTGGCACAACGATTTTCAGAAATATTTATGTACCGTGTGAGACAAATGGTTGTGTTCTACTTTAAAAAGGCCAGATTATAAGGAACCTTTGTTCTAACGAAGCACGAGATTTTCAAAGTTTTCACTCTTAAGCATTATAACCTTTGATCATGAAAAAAGGGACTGCAAGCAGTTTCTAACTGGAAGGAAATAAAATGTGTACCTTTCAAAACGTCCAACAACCTTGCATTGTATTGCCTCGTCAGTCTCGGGATACGCATAATGGATATGGTCATTAGGTGGTGTGTTTTTGGCAAAGACATGTACAATGACCGGTAATGGTAGGGATAAGACACCGATGCATCATCGTTAATAATTAAATAAATTAAACGAGCAATGTGCAGCAAATGAAACAACACCTGAAAGATCTCTGGATTACCGGTAGTGGAGGCGGCCAAGAATGCGTGCCTGCATGCATGACAAGGACGTGTTTACCAAACTTAGGAAACAAATGAAAAATATAATAAATCCAACAAAAAGAGCTAGGGAAACTTATTAATGGTGTGCTCACGAGTTCCATCGCCTTGGGTGTGGCGATGCGGGCCGTAGATAGATGGTACGATGGAGGTGATCGAATCCTGGCCTGATCCATGGGTTATGCACATCATGGTTTTGAATATTATGAGGACAATGGATCCATAGGTGGTCGTAGCAGCGTACTAGTCCTGTCGTTCCGGCCTCCGTACCGGTGACACAGATCGATCAAATTTTACTATTCATCACCCAGGATGCAGAATAAGTTATTCTTCATCCGAGGTAATCTTACGATCACTTCTTAAATAAATTACCTTTAAAATATAAATAGTTACATGTATATTGATTTAATATGTAAAATTTGGTATAAAAAACAAAAATATAGGTTATAAGACCAAAAAATCATATTTTATGTATGTTTTACACTATGTTTTTACATTCGTAATTTTATATAACATAAAATATTTTTTACGGTGAGTACATATTTTCTTACGTTCTCTTTTTATGTATGAAATAAGATAAAATTTCCGAAACGTAAATATCGGTGCATTGACGTCAAAATAGAGAGGGGGTGAAGAATAACTATTCCTCATCCAGTGTGACGAATAGCGCGACCCTATATATATATATATCATCAGATTCTACCTTGATATCAGCATTGATTTGATCCTAGTACTAGCAATTAAATGATCCTTCAAAAAAAAGTAGGTAGTAGTAAATTAAGCTCCATTTCTCTCTGCAGATTGCGACATGAAATATCCACTAGAGTTAATACTCCTACTTCTCTAACTTACAAATGTTATTCCTTTCTTACCCGTTTGTGTGTAGGGAGGGAGAAATCTGTCTGGTTACATTGGCAGAATAGCCGGGTTCTTCTAGGGCGTGGACAAGGGCCGCTACTTCACGGTGGGTTTTCCGTATAGAAGATATGGTGATATGCGAGGAGAAACTTTTCCAAGACCACACCCATGACTCGAGGCACGCGTTCTTGTCCGATGAACTTGACTGCATTGTGTCGAAGGTCAATATCGGCCATATTGATCCAAAGGTGGGAATCTGTGATGCCTGCCTCATTCATCTACATTTTCTCATTTTTTTTACACACCATATCGTAGCTCGATCCAGAAGCCAAGGCTCGAGTGGCGACTGATGGGGACCTATATTTCAACATGGCATAAATATCACACAAGGTAATTGCTACACCAATTCCCAACTCCCAACCTTGGCTATGCTTTGCACAATACAATGGTGTTGTTATGCAGACTAATTCTATACTGTTGTGCGCTCTCCTTTGAATGTTTTGATTTAAATTTGTTGTAAACCCAGTAGATGTTCAAAATTAACTACAAGGCTTCGAAGATTTCTTAAAATACATGTGAAACTATTTTGCTACCAAGCTCAGTGTGGTCGATCATAATCATGTTGAATTCTGAAATTTAGTGTACACCTACAACTTGTACCCGTAAATTCAAATATAAGAGCTAAGCCTTTTTTAAATCAAATATTTGAGTTTGTAGATAATAACAAGAATTCGGGAAACATTTCTGATGGTGATTCTGATTCGAAGGCTGATTCTCCATCGACAAAAGCAACACTTCTCAATCTTTATTCGGGTTGTGGTGGAATGTCCACCTGCTTGTGCCTGGGTGCAGCAATAGTTGGTCTTCAACTCCAAACGGTATATTGTGTCGTCAATATACTATTTGGAGTTGAAGACTAGCTATTACTGCACCCAGGCACAAGCCGGTGGATATTCCACCACAACCTGAATAAATGTCGAGAAGTGTCGCTTTTGTGGGTGGAGAGTCAGCCTCCAAATCAATATCACCATCAGATGTGATCCTAGAATTCTTGTTATTATCTACAAGCAAGTCAAATTTTGATCGCCAAAAAGGCTTATGTCTTATATTTAAATTTATGGTTAGAAGTTGTAGTTGGACACTAAATTTCAGGCTTCAACATGATTATGATCAATTGAACTTGGTGGCAAATTAGTTTCACATGTGTATTTTAAGAAATCTTCAAATCTGATTAATTTTGAAAATCTAATGGATTTATAACAAATTTAACTCCAAATATTCAAAGCAGAGGGCATGTCAGTATAGAATTAGTTTGCGTAACCGTACCATTATATTGTGCAAAGAATAAAAAGGTTGGAAGTTAAGAATTGGTGCAGCAATTACTTTGTGTGTTATTTGTAGAAGTGGAGTAGGGACGCTATATGTCATGTCCAAATACAGGTCCCCGTCACCTGGTAGTCGAGGCTTGGCTTCTGGATCGAGCTACAACAAGGTCCGTAAAAGATGAGAAAATATAGATAAGTGAGGCAGGCATCACAGATTCACAGATTTGGATCAACCTGGACAATGTTAACCTTCAACACAATGCAGTGAAGTTCATTGTCATTCCTTTCGTCGGACAAGAACACACACATCGGGTCATGGGTGTGGTCTTGGAGGAGTTGTTCCTTCGATATTACCGTATCTTCTGGACAGAAAACCACCGGCAGGTGATGTAACGACGGTCGTCCGTGCCCTCGAAGAACTCGACTATTCTGTGAACACAATTATGCACAAGGAGCATCCATTCAAAGGTGAGCTAGCGGTGTTATGTTTCACCGAGACGTGGATGTCGTCCCCTATGGAGTAGATTATGCCGTCGACCATGGTAGTGGCATAGTTGGACCTCACTTAGACGTCCTGGTTGACAACGGTCCTGCTCAAACACATCCAGCACCGACGCCACAGATAGCCAAGACCGAGATGGCCCTTGGTGGATTTACCAAAAGATAGGACAAATAGATTGACGATGCGTTACCTGCTTTGGGCATGGTGGCGACGGTATTGGCTGGGCCACTTGCTGTGAACCTCATCAGCGAGGAATGGCCCACCGACGAACACAGAATCACTCACCTTTTGTGTAGGATCCTCGACGCAGGTCATCCTGCTTCATCATTGATCTCTTGGCCTTCTTCATCTTGCTAGACACCGACAAATTGTCACGTGGACACTTGTTAATGACGTTCGCCTCCTGCTTCCGATACTTGACGGCGGGCGTGCACCTACATGTCGAAGCCTGCATCGGCTGCACTGCCATTGCTAGCTGGCTATCACGGGTTTGGTCGCGATGGATAGAGGGATGGGTAAGAGTGTGTAGATGAGAGGTAAGGATTTGTAGTGCAGGCTGGGGGTTTTCTAGGATATTGTGGGAGAGGAAAGGAATGGAGAGGAGACTGTTTAAATGTTGAAGATTTTCTGAAAAAATTGTTGCGATTGCACCGATCATATCAGAGGCCAACATTCGGGGCATGCATCTGGTTCAAACCTCATCCACCAATTGTTTCCTGCCATTTTGATTGATGAGATCGTAATTTTAGTTTCTTTCCTTCCTTTCATGCCCAGGCCAACATATACTCCATTATTCGAGCGACTATGTATTTACATAGAGTAAATCTATACAACATTTTCTATTGTTTTTCATGCACACGGTGTTAAAATGGTGTGTGTTCACATATATCCATGCATATTATGCTCAAGAATCCTTCCATTATAGTATTGTACTACCGTTAATCACAACCCTAATGATGGCCAATTGTTGTGGATACGGGCCGGCAGCTCACTGCAGCCACGACACTAGCCCTTCCCAAATGGGGTTTAGACGGTTTCTCGGGCCTTTCACGGCAACTTCCTCCTCTTCATACTCTTTTTAAGAAAACTTCCACCTCTTCACACTTGCGATGGTTGTTCTTGCCTATAAAAGACCCTCCTCCCCTCACCTCACCTTTCACTCATCTTCTGCACACTAGCTGCAAACTACTTGCTTTTTGCACCCTAAAAAAAACACCACGGGAGTAGGCTATGTGGGCAGAGTCAAATGGGGTGTTGGCTTGTTATCCATGGTGCCGAGGGAAGAACTAGAGAACCCATAATTCGCTAATAAGATTAATTATGTTTTTGTATTTTATTATTATTTTAAGGATCCTTTTACACTACATAAATTATTCTGAAACGTTCATTTTTTGACCCAACGGCCCAGATAACACTATACTTACTAAAAATAACTTGTTATACTAAGCATTATCGACCATTGTTTCAAACCATGCACCGCTGCCTCTCACGCTCAATGTTGGCCACAACCCCAAAATTGATTCCGGTTTGACCTCTTATGGACGTGTCTGGAAGGATTCCAAGAGGCTGTCAAGGAAGCTTGAGTTTGTAACAATTGTATTGGCGACCCTTTTAAGCGGTTGGATGCCCTGTTCCACATCATAGTGGAATACCTGCTGGGGGGGGGGGGGGGGGGGGGGGGCAAGGATTCAAATTGCCGTCGAAAATGCCATCATTTTCAAGCTCGAGGATGCACAAGAGATAAGAACTCTCATGGTGCTGGAGTTATGGTTGTGGCGCACATTAAAATTGTCTGTGCTAGGGCTTGCTTCTTCGGAACGCATGATCGCGCGACAAAGAAGGTGATGCACTAATGCTAACACGAAACACTTCCCGGCAGTGTAATGGACGAAGAGTGAAAAACTTCACCCTGCTGTTAAAGTGAGTGGCACGGTCATTTCGGACCAGGAGGGCAAGATGGAGGCTTTTTCGTAGGCTTTTGAGGGGCTGCTGGGAGCACTAGAGATCTAAATGCTATTTGGATGAACGATGTTGATCTCAAGACTTGGATGCATCTTTTACGGAAACTAAAGTCTGGGTTCATGGGCATCTTTTATCAAACACAAAGGCCTAGAGTATCATCAAACAGGATAACAATAGTAGAACATAAAAGCGCGCGTTGCCAGGCCCGTTCATCTATACCAATATAAAAAGACCCAAATGGGCAGATCCAAACCATCTCGACCGTCAAATCATGTTATCTAGCGGTTCAGATCGCTCCAATGTTGAGCGCCAAACACGTTTAATGCTCTAATTACCCACCACTGTCATTGGTTATAAACACGTTTTGACTCAACACTATCCCTTGAAATCTGTCATGTAATTAATATCCGACCATTCCCGCGAATATCTTACCAAATACCAACATGCAACAGGTATATCTTACCTAATATAACGTGCAACTAACATCCTACCTAATATAAACATGCATTGCACGTACATTATTACTAGTTTGAGAAAGAGCAATAAGTATTTGGAAAATTTGGACAATTAAATATCTGGAAATTAAACAGTTCAAGTTACATTGTGGAAGGTGAATGCATACATGCCTACATCCGTGGCATTTTTTTTGGAAGGTTACAAAATGTTAATAGTGCGGTCACTGCTAAGTGAACATTGGTGATTACGGCACCATGAAAGAAAAACATTGTAGACCAATTTAATAATTTTGCTCCATTCTCAAAGGGACATGGTATCACTAAAATCAAAGCAAAATTAGGTGAGGAAGTGAGCAAAGTGGAAAACTGCATGTAGATTGTTTGTGCATCTTTGTTTGGGCTGGGTGCACACCAGAGCCAGGAGAAACCGAAACGAAATAGGAAAACACCCATTCCTAAGCCTTGTTCACGTTTGTTTTAAGATCCTAGGCCATGTTCATGGGAAGGCTGAACCTGCTAGTGGCCGAGGAACCCACTACGGCCCGGTTCGCGTTAAGGCGCTTGTTTGCAGATCCAACGGCTGGTGGCCTTAAATCGCTGTGAGAGGTCCTAGGTAGCTCAATTTTATTGTTCTTTATTAATAGCAACCATTTTAAAGCTCTATGTGGGAGCTGGCCAAGGTTTCGGCGCACTTAACAAAACCCTAATCACGCTAATCCCCAAAAAACCGGATGCAATAGAGGTGGGAGACTTCAGGCCAATTAGAGGAGAGGGAGGCGAGATTGCGGTTATGTTTGAGGTGAGAAGCAAGGGACGGGGATATAGGGTTGTTTGACTATTTTTGATTACGTTTGTGAGGAATATTTACCTTTACCGACGGGGGCGTGTGTGGGAGGATCGGACAAAAAACCGGCGTAGACGTGGGTGAGAGGATTGGATGAAGGCTAGGCAGGATACAGTCAGCATGGCAGGAAAGGAAAGCTTTGCTTCATTTTAGATATTACAAGGCAATTGTCCGTGCGTTGCAACGAGGCATAATATTCTAGTTAACTAATATGATTGTATACCAAAAAAGTACACTTAAGACATAAAAGTAACATAGGAGATCCTGTAGTAAATAAGCAATCAAAACCTGCAGCCCACAAGAAATGATCTTCCCGATTTGAAAAAAAATGCAGAATGTAACTTTAATTTCTTTTGCGGGGGAGGATGTAACTTTAATTAATCTACCATGTCATATGAATTCTCATAACCAAAAAGAAAAAAGTAACTGCGGCGCCCTACGTAGCACTATAATTTTCAGAAATATTTATATAGCGTGTGAGATAGAATAATTGTGTTCTACTTTAAAAAGGCCAGATTATAAGGAACCTTTGTACTAACGAAGCCGAAGATTTTAAAGTTTTCACTCGGAAGTATCATAACCTTTGATCTTGAAAAAAGCGATTATGAGCAGTTTCTAACTGGAAGGAAATAATGTGTAGTACCTTCCAACAACCTTGCATTGTATTGCCTCGCCAATATGAGCTAAATAGGATACGCAGAATTGATGGTCAAGAGGAGGTGTGTTTTCAGCATCAAAGACATGTATAATTGACTGGTAAAAGTTAATAGTTAAAATAAATTAAACGGGCAATGTGCAGCAAATCAAACAACACATTAAAGATGTCTGGATTTACCGGTAGTGAAGGCTGATGGCCAAGAATGCCTGCCTGCCTGCATGACAAGAGCGTGTTTACCAAACTTAGGAAACGAAGAAACAAAATCCAACGAAAAGAGGTGGAGAAACTTGTCACGAGTTCCATCGCTTTGGGTGTGGCGACGCGGGCCGGCCGTGCTCGAAGGTACGACGGAGGCGATCGAATCCTGGGGTGATCCACGGGTTATGCACGTCATGGTTGAATATTAAGATGACAATGGATCCATAGGTGGTCGTAGCAGCGTACTCGCGATGAGGCCGGTGTCCAGTCGCCATGAGGCCGGTGTCGACAAGACGCCAAGGCCATGTCCAGACGTGAGCCAGCCGTCGACGTGCAGGCGCGACGTCACACGCGGCGCTGTGCGAGGTGGCGCTGGGGTTGTATTGGCGCGGCGACGTCCTGGAGATCCAACTCCCCCTTTGGAGGCGGCACGGGCACAGTTAAGATCCTGCGGGAGGCGGCCCTGATTCGTTCCTTTCTCTCCGGAGTATTGGATTGCATTCCGAATTGTTGGGCGTGACGTGCGCCTGTTTTCCTCATCCTGCGATCTTATCTTAGGTGGGGAAAAAACCGGGCAGAGGAGTGTGTTTTTGAGAAAATCGGATATTTGCCACTTTGGCTATTTGGCTTTGCAAAAATGCCACCTTCGAGACGGGCTTTGCAAAATTGCCACCCGGACCGTGGGCAAACATTCCTCATGAGGGCAGACGAAGGGAAGGCAGGACGCGGTCAACATGGCAGGAAAAGAACCCTAAGTTCTTTTTTTTAATAATTTTTTTAATAATTTTAACTGACGATGAATTTGAACGCATTACAATCGAAGTCGTTCACATACACTTACCCCTATGAAAACAAGGACGCAC
This sequence comes from Triticum urartu, assembly GCF_003073215.2. Classification (NCBI taxonomy): domain Eukaryota; kingdom Viridiplantae; phylum Streptophyta; class Magnoliopsida; order Poales; family Poaceae; genus Triticum; species Triticum urartu. The sequence goes on from NC_053022.1 coordinate 535,004,044, forward strand.
ACCCTGTCCCACCTCCGAGCCGAGAGACCGAGCCGGCATAGCAACACCGATTGTTGCACTTCCCAAGGGGCAATGAGACGGTACATAATAATGACAACATGCCCTTCATCTAAATAACTTGATAATTTTGTGACATATTTTGCTTTTAGGAGGCAACATGCCTTCCATGGCTGTGAGACAACAGCCTGGCCAGACCAATGCAAGGAAGAGATCACACAAGACAATATATGTCAACTTTTTAGATCAATAATAATCAAGCAACAACATCAAATAAAGCATCCATCATATTCGATTGGATTTGGATCACACAGCAGGAATAATCATACAAGCATATACATATATTGGATTGGATTGGGATCAACACTTTAAGATTATCTGTCAACTTGAGCATCCCAAAGGAATGCAGAAATCCACTCGAAAGGGATCATATCAGTAGTAGTCAGAAGCCGGCTGGGCTGGCTAACTCTGCAGCAAAGGCCAACAAACCACGAGTTACAGTCTTGTCAGGAGCACAACAAACAAATTCTTTTGACTTGCAGCACAATTCCATATTCCACAACAGAAAACTATCATGCCTCCAATGAAGGTTCTGTAGGTTCTTCAGCGTCACCTTCAGCAGCATTGGGATCATTAACAATTGTGACACCCTCAAGATCCAAAGGGCTGCCAGTCATCGGATGAATAGGGCTTCTGTCACGTGGCCCACCCTTCCGGCCCATAGCTAGCAATGGAGGTGGAGGCAGAACACCAGCGCGGAAGAGGATACGCTGAACGGGATCTGATGGCTGTGCCCCAACAGACAGCCAGTACCTACAACACAAGTATGGTTATATGGTGTCACTATAGTTGTATGGTGTCATGTGGTCTTGCAGGGCAGGTGGAAGAAACAGCATGGCATATTTGTAGCAACTACTCTTAGGCCTGCTATGGATGAAATCGAACACATCTCATGTACTTGCAACACATCCCAATGGAGGGAGGCAAAGCAAACGTAGAAGTGAACGGTGCTTGCCAGTTGGCACTACAATCAACTACTCCCTCCGTCCCATAATATAAGAACGTTTTTGGTACTACACTAGCATAGTGCAGCCGCAGATAGTTTGCTTGTCATTCTTCTGTTTTGCCTACCCACTCAATATCCCCAATGATACAATGTACCGCCACAAAGGATGAGAACGGCAAGGCCCGAATTGTTTAGGTTTCATAGAAAAGGCATAGTCTATTTAGCTTTAGCCTCTAAAATACCACCCAATCGTCTATCAAAGAATAAGTTTACTTGAATGAACAAACACTGTTGCTTCTAGAGTAGGTGCAGCAGAAGCTGCAACATTGGAAATTTCTCCAAAAGGGAGTATAACTGAGGAAGCAGAACTCACTTGACCCGGTCGAACTTGAGCCCCATCCTCTTGCCACCATCCTTCCCTGCAAACAGCAACAGAAAAAGGGGACACATTTCATCGTCAGCCATTCTTCAGTTACACCGCCTCCGAAAATGTGAATTTTATTTGCTAGTACATACTAGTACTAGTTAGACAATAGTCAGGCCAACCTGTGTGTACTACTTAAGCTTGGCACCCCTGCCGTGCTATTATAGATCCGCAACTGACAGAGGCGCAAAATCGCATCACCAATGCTTGGCAGGCGCGACCAGAGAAGCACGACTAAGAGGGGCCGATCCTTTCCGAATCAAGATGCGAACACCACGGGGGTACAAGAACAGATGGACTGGGGGTTCGGGGTGGGGGGCTGTCTCACCGGGGAGCGGGTTGTAGTAGCCGAGGACCTCGAGGTGCTTGCCGTCTCGCGGGGAGCGGCTATCGGCGGCCATGACACGGTAAAAGGGCCGGTTCCGGCAGCCGAACCGCGCGAGCCGGATCCGCACCACCATGGCTTTCTTCTTCTTGTTCCTCGCCGCCGGCCTTCGTTTCTCCGGGTGAGAGGGGTAGTGTGGGAAGAATGGTTTTGGGTTGGCGATTAGTGCGTGCCTTCTGGGCTGGGCTGGGCTGGGTTTATCCAAATGATATTTCTTAGTGGGCCTATATCAATGCCCTAAATTGGGGCCGATCCATGTACGCGAATTTGATCGCAGATCCTACTACCCAAGCTAAAAAAAAAGAGCAAATGATCCTAAAAAAACTAATAAAAAACCCTAAAAAAGTGATCCTAAAAAACTCAGGAGATTTAAATAATCCTCCAAAGCATGAGTGAATGTTATGCTAAAAGCAAGTAAAATTAAGCTTTATTTATCTTCCTTTTTCTAGAAACAAAACCTTCATTTGATCAATTTACTGTAGGTTGGCAAGAAACAAAATGAATTTCACAAAGCGCAATAAAAGTCCCTGGAAAATCTTTGTCATGACTCTTATAAAATTTGAGTAGGTATCAGTGGCGGACCTTGACAAGAAAGTGTGTGGGCCGATCCATTGTACTCCCTCCGTTCGGAATTACTTGTCGCGGAAATGGATGTATCTAGACGTATTTTAGTTCTAGATACATTCATATCCGAGGCAAATAATTTCGAACGGAGGGGGTACCATATAGGGAATGAGCGCTTTCAGAGAGCTTGTCCGAAGCGTGAAGGTCGACCATGACGACAGACGACAGGCCAGAGTTCATGCAGTCAACGAACATCCTGTCCGAGTCTCTCCTCGCCTCTTCGCGATGTGTCGCCGGCTCGAGGAAGCCCAGCTTATCTCCTACAGCAAGCTGCAAGGCAGCAGAGCCAGTTCATACCTAATGATTTTTTTTCGTGAGATCAGCCTATCTCCAACAGCAAGCTGCAAGGCAGTAGGGCCAGTTCATACCTAATGATAAGAAAAATTTGTTTGGGGGGGGGGGGGGTGTCATTCATATTCATGTACATCAGAAAAGGGTATTTATAACTAAAATAGCACCTCACATTAAGATCAGTCAACTGCTATTAAACTAACATATTAGGGGTTATTATGTAAAATTGATCCAAGCAAAGGCATGAAATCCACATCTCTCGCAGCCTCATACTTCAATCCATGTACTCAGTTGTTGGCTTGTCGTCGTTTTGCAGGCACCCACAATCCCGTCAGCAAATCGTAAGAGGGAGAAAATAAATAAATCAAATAACAGAGAAATTCCTCGGATTGATACAATGTTGTATTGATAGTGCAAAGCATCAACTTGGAATTTACCTTGTGTGTCTTGTCTCTCATGCCGGCTCTGCTGACTAAGATTTTACAATGAAAGAGCAGAAAATTGGTCTTAGTTGCCCACACAAAAACATTTATTGGGTGAAAGAACTTTGTATTGGTGCGGTAATCCACTTCTGAGCCCGGGCTCAGCTGCACCTGCCCTGATGAAAAAAATCAAAACAAATACTAGAAAAATTCCATTAAAAAATTACGTGGTAGATAATTTGATGCACGAGGTTCCCTCCAATTTCCCAACTATTTGGAAATCCGAGTAGCTCTCGGCAAAAAAAGACAAATTCGGGGTCTGCAAAAATGTTTAGTGTTCACGCACTATTTTGACCCGATTTGTTGTGTTTTGCTGAGAGCTGCTCACATGTCCAAATGATCTAAAAATTGGAGCGAACCTCACGCATCAAATTATTTACCACACAAAAATTGGAAATTTTCGAATTTTTTATTATTTGTTTTGATTTTTTTGACCGGGTACAGATGAGTCTGGGCACCGAAACGCCGCACTCGTATTGGTGAGTATGGTTACATCTAATAAACAATATCTTCTTAAGAACCAACATCATATTTCTACATAGAAAAGTCAAAAAGTAGAAGATGCTAAAAGTTGCAAACAACAACATCTTTCTTCATTCATTTTCTTCATTGGTTAACTTCCATTCTTTCTTATTTTCTTTATATTTCAAAATAGTCTAATTAATATACTTCAGAACTTAATTTATGTAAAATTTCAAAAAATTCACCGTGCATAAAAAAATGTTAATACATTGTGAAAATTTGATCATGCAATTTAGGAAATGTTTGTACTGATTTGAAGAATTTTTGTTGTTGTTTGATTTATTTGTTTTCTTCCTCTTACGGTTCGTGTGTCTTAAAAAATGTTTGTGATATTTTTAAATATGTTTATAAACTTAAAATAAAAGCTCATATAAATTTAATAAACAAGTGCATAATGCCATTAAAAAACCAAGCTCGTGAATGATATAAAAAAATGTGCACGCGTCTCAAAACATTGTTCATGAAATTTTTACAAATGTTTATTTAATGAAAAAATGTTCACTTAAGTATAAAAGATGTTTAACACCATTAGAAAAGTGTACATGACATTTAAAAGGATTTCACATTCATAAAAAAATTTGGTGTCATTTTGAGAAAAAATATTCAAATAATGTGAACAATGTTTGGGGTAATATATATATAATGTTTCGTACCATTCACAAAAATGTTGAACGTGTATTTGAGAATATTCAACATTTTATGTAAAGAAGCATTTAAACATATATTTCAAAATAATATTCATCATGTATTTGAAAAATGTTCAACGCATAACAAAAAATGTTACACATGTATACACAAAATGTACAACGTGTATTGAGAAAAGTTGACATTTATTTGAAAGTAAGGTAAAAGAAAATTTTGGTAAAATAAAAAAAGGATTAAGGAACATAGGAAAAATATTAAAAAAAATACCGCATTGAAGTTCTTAAAACTGGTCCAAACCTCTCTAAAGAATTTTCCCGAATTCACTTTATGGGCCGGCCCTGCACTGTAGATCATGTAGCGGTTTAGGAAGATTCCTATAGTCTGGTTCGTACCGACCTTAGAACCTTCCTTATTGTTGTTTCTATGTGTTTTTTATCGGTGTTTCATTTGGTTTTTTTCTTCACTATCTTTTTCAACAATGTCTACTCTTCAATAGTCAATACACACTGTATATTTTTAGTATGCATGCAAAACATTTTTTTACAAAGTTGAAAGTTTTTTAAATACATGTTTTAAACATTGCGAATATATGTTAAACATTTGTCAATACATGGTGAACATTTTTAACGGCGTTAAACATTTATTTAAATTATGCGAACATTGCTTTATCTTATATATACTTAAATGTGAGAGATTTTTTTTTTGTGTGTGTGGGGGGGGGGGGGGGGGGGGGGGGGGGGGGAACCGCCCCCAAGCCTTTTCACGTAGCTCCGCTATTGGTAGGTATCATATCCATGTACCTCTTATCAAGAGGGCAATTAAAGTTTCATTCATATTCATGTACATCAGAAAAGGGTATTTATAACTAAAATAGCACCTCACATTAAGATCAGTCAACTGCTATTAAACTAACATATTAGGGATTATTATGTAAAATTGATCCAAGCAAAGGCATGAAATCCACATCTCTCTCAGCCTCATACTTCAATCCATGTACTTAGTTGTTGGCTTGTCGTCGTTTTGCAGGCATCCACAATCCCGTCAGCAAATCGTAAGAGGGAGAAAATAAATAAATCAAACAATAGAAAAATTCGTCGGATTGATACAATGTTGTATTGATAGCGCAAAGCGTCAACTTGGAATTTACCTTGTGTGTCTTGTCTCCCATGCCGGCTCTGCTGACTAAGATTTTACAATGAAAGAGCAGAAAAATGGTCTTAGTTGCGCACACAAAAACATTTATTGGGTGAAAGAACTTTGTATTGGTGCGGTAATCCACTTCTGAGCCCGGGCTCAGCTGCACCTGCCCTGACGAAAAAAATTCAAAACAAATACTAGAAAAATTCCATTCAAAAAAAATGTGTGGTAGATAATTTGATGCACGAGGTTCCCTCCAATTTCCCAACTATTTGAAAATCTGAGTAGCTCTCGGCAAAAAAGACAAATTCATGGTCTGTAAAAATGTTTAGTGTTCACGCACTGTTTTGACATGATTTGTTGTTTTTGCTAAGAGCTGCTCACACGTCCAAATGATCTAAAATTGGAGCGAACCTTACGCATCAAATTATTTACCACACAAAAAATGATTTTTTTTATTATTTGTTTTGATTTTTTTGACCAGGTGCAGATGAGCCTGGGCACCGAAACGCCGCACTCGCATTGGTGAGTATAGTTACATCTGATAAACAGTATCGTCTTAAGAACCAACATCACATTTCTTCGTAGAAAAGTGAAAAGGTAGAAGATGCTAAAAATTGCAAAAAACAACATCTTTCTTCATACATTTTTTTCGTTGGTTAACATCCATTCTTTCTTATTTTCTTTATATTTCTAAATAGTTTAATTAATATACTTCAGAACTTAATTTATGAAAAATTTCAAAAAATTAACTGTGCATAAAAAATGTTAATACATTGTGAAAATTTGATCATGCAATTTAGGAAATGTTTGTACTGATTTGAAGAATTTTTGTTGTTGTTTGATTTATTAGTTTTCTTCCTCTTACAGTTGTGTGTCTTAAAAAATGTTTGTGATATTTTTAAATATGTTTATAAACTTAAAATAAAAGCTCATATAAATAAAAAAAATGCATAATGCCATTAAAAAACCAAGCTCGTGAATGATATAAAAAAATGTACACGTGTCTCAAAACATTGTTCATGAAATTTTTACAAATGTTTATTTAATGAAAAAATGTTCACTTAAGTGTAAAAGATGTTTAACACCATTAGAAAAGTGTACATGACATTTAAAAAGTTTTCACATTCATAAAAAAAAATTGGTGCCATTTTTAGAAAAAATATTCAAATAATGTGAACAATGTTTGTGTAATATATATAAAATGTTTCGTACGATTCACAAAAATGTTGAACGTGTATTTGAGAATATTCAACATTTTATGTAAAGAAGCATTTAAACATATATTTCAAAGTAATATTCATCATGTATTTGAAAAATGTTCAACGCATAACAAAAAATGTTACACATGTATACACAAAATGTACAACGTGTATTGAGAAAAGTTGACATTTATTTGAAAGTAAGGTAAAAGAAAAATTTGGTAAAATAAAAAATGGATTAAGGAACATAGGAAAAATATAAAAAAAATACCGCATTGAAGTTCTTAAAACTGGTCCAAACCTGTCTAAATAATTTTCCCGAATTAACCTTATGGGCCGGCTCTGCACTGTAGATCATGTAGCGGTTTAGGAAGATTCCTATAGTCTAGTTCGTACCGACCTTAGGCTGTGTTTGGTTCAACTTCAGCTTTCAACTTTTGGGTCCAAAAGCTATAAGCTGAACCAAATGGGTAAATTTACAAAGCAGCTTTTCAGAATCTGCAGCTTCTATGTAGTGTAAATTTTGAAGCTGGGATACCCCAACTTTTCAGCTTCTCAGCTTCTAAACCAACCATTTTCTGTTGTCCCCTAAAACCTAGTAGTATTTACCCATCAATGCCACTGGTAAGTCATACCTCTTCATTGTGTTTCACAGCCGTTTCTGCTAAACAACCGTTTTAGCCAAACAGCTTCCAGCTTTTCCACAGCTAAAATTTCACAGCAGCTTTTTCACAGCTCACAGCTCACAGCAGCTTTTACAGAATCTGCAGCTCAACCAAACACAGCCTTAGAACCTTCCTTATTGTTGTTTCTATGTGTTTTTTATCGGTGTTTCATTTGGTTTTTTTCTTCACTATCTTTTTCAACATATGTCTACTCTTCAATAGTCAATACACACTGTATATTTTTAGTATACACGCGGAACATTTTTTTTACAAAGTTGAAAGTTTTTTAAATACATGTTTTAAACATTGTGAATATATGTTAAAACATTTTTCAATACATGGTGAACATTTTTAACGGCGTTAAAAATTTCTTCAAATTATGCGCACATTGCTTTATCTTATATATACTTAAATGTGAGAGCATTGTTTTTAAATATGTGAAGATTTATTAAAAATGTCATGTATATTATTTTTGGATGATATGAAATATTGTTTTGGGAACCACGCAAAGTTTTACACTTCATGAATATTTTCAAAATGTGCGATGAGCATTATTAATTTTTTTTGAGAACCACGGAGTAAAGAGCCTACTCCCTGGTGGGGTTACAATCTGAGTACATCAGCTGGGTAAGATTATCCGGGACCCTTTCTAACAGAACTTGGTTGCCTGTAGACCTGGCCATTGCAGCTAGCTCATGCGCCAGGTGGTTTTTGTTCCGGCTGATGACCTTTACGACGGAGCTCTCAAATAGGTTCGGGTTGTGTCGGATGTCGGCCACAAGAGGAAAACATGCCGATTGGTTTCCACATCCCTTCTCCAAGAGTTGTCCCACTGACGAACTATCAGTTTCCACGATCAGTTTTCCGTTGAAAACTTTAGCCAGCTCTCTAACACCCCCAAGTACAGCAGCAACTTCTGCTTCCACTGGAGAGTTACATTTGCCCAATTCTAAGCAAGCCGAGAGGCGGACTCGTCCTTGCGCGTCTCTTGCTACCGCCCCTCCCCAACTGTCGCCTGATGCTTGGATAAAGGAGGCATCCGTGTTTAACTTCACCCATCCCTCCTCCGGTGTCATCCACCTTGCTGTAGTGGCAACTGAAAGAGTGCCTGGACCTGACTGACGTAGGCTGTAGCTGCTCATCCGGTCCTGTTTCTCCGGAATCTGGGCATTGGCAAATTCCTCCTCGTACCTTGTCAGGAGTATTGTCGATCCCTGAACGGTGCCCTTACCATCCCCATGTATGGCGTCATTTCTTAGATTCCAGCATTGCTAGAATAGCATCAGAATACGTCGCCTGGTTATCTCATCCTGCGAGTTCAGAAGTATTTGCAGCCAGTCTGTTCCTGTGTACCTGAACTTGTCTTCCTTTGGCAGGTTCCAAATAGGCCTCATAGTAAATCTCAGGGCTTTACTCCTGGTACACACATTGACCGCATGGAACTCATTTTCGTCCTCCTTCCCACACAAGCTGCATATACTATCTGTGGTGATCGTTCTCCTGCATGTGTTTAGCTTCGTGGCCAAGGAATTGGTCGCCGTTCGCCAACCGAAGATTTTTATTTTCTCAGGTACCTTAGCTTTCCAGATCATGTCCCACAGGTTTCGAACTCCTGCCTCACTGTTAGAGGCCGAAGCCCCTGAGGTGGAATTGCGTTTAATCATATCAGCCAGTTTGTAAGCACTCTTCACCGTGAATTGTCCAGATTTCTCATAATGCCATGCAATGCTATCTGCAGTTTCAGCACTTGGTAACCTTAGTTTGCAGATTTCCTCCGCATCAAACTGGTAAAAAATCTGCTTAATCAGATCTACATTCCATTGCCTTTCGGTTGGGAGTAACAATTGATTGACCCATCGGATTCTTGTCCTCCGAATAAAACTAGCTGTCTTTCGGCCCTCGCTATGAGGGAGCCAATGATCCTTTTGGATTTGAATGCTCTTGCCATTCCCTACTCTCCAAATCACTCCCTCCTTCAGCAATTCGAGGCCAAATTCAATCCCCCTCCATGAGGGTGAAGCGTCCGAACTGAAGACCGTATCCAGGAGGTTACCTCGTGGGTAATATTTTGATTTCAGGACGCGAGCGCACATGCTATATGGGTTTTGTACCAGCCTCCAGGCTTGGCGGGCTAGGAGAGCTTGGTTAAATAGGTGCATGTCACAAAATCCTATGCCCCCATTCTTCTTGTGTCTCGTCATATTCTCCCAAGACATCCAGTGCACCTTCCGGTGGTTCTCCTTATCACCCCACCAGAAGTCCCTAATCATCTTTTGATATCTCTCGCAAAACCCCATGCTCATTTTGAACACGCCCATGATGTAAGCCGGGAGTGCTTGCACCACTGACTTGACGTTAACCTCCTTGGCTGCCTGAGACACGAACCTTTCATTCCAGTCGCAACACCTCTTACCGAGTTTGTCCATGATCGGTTGAAAGTGCTCATCCTTCATTCTACCCTCCGGCGTGGGGAGGCCCAAGTATTTGCTCTCAAAAACAGAGATAGTTACTCCAAGGATCTCCTTGATCTCTTCCCTGACTTGCACCGGACAAGCCTCGCTGAAAAGGTGCGAGCATTTACTTTGGCTTAAGAGCTGTCCGGAACTCCGTTGGAATATGTTCAGGATCTCCTTCACCTTTCTAGCTTCTTCCACATTAGCTTTGAAGAAGAGGAGGCTATCATCCGTGAAAAGAGGGTTTGATATTCCTGGACTATTACGAGCAATTTTGAGTGGAGTCGGTGAACCCTTTGCCACTTCTCTCCTTAGCAGCCCCGCCAGTCCTTCCGCCACGAATAAAAACAAGTATGGGCTAAGCGGGTCTCCCTGTCTTAGTCCCCGGGACGGATGAAAGGGATCCAACAGCTCCCCATTACACCTTACTGTGAACCTCACTGACCTAACACAAGCCATCACCCACTCAATCCATTTGTCAGCAAAACCTATCCTTCTTAGGGCCCCCTTGAGGAAATCCCAGTCCACCCGGTCATAAGCCTTGGCCAAGTCCAGTTTGTAGGCGCAGTAGGAGTCCCTCGGGTTTTTGCTATGTTGAATTTTGTGGAAACACTCAAACGCTATGAGGGCGTTGTCCGTGATCAGCCTACCGGGAACGAAAGCACTCTGAGTTTCAGACACTAGATCATCCAGGAGGGGTCTCAATCTGTTAACTAAAACCTTCGAGATTACCTTGTAAATCACATTGCATAAGCTGATGGGTCGGTAGTCCTTAATAGTCTTTGGGTCTTTCCCTTTCAGAATGAGTACTATAACCGTGTCATTCACTCCCTCTGGCATGGCACCATCCTCGAAGAATTTGATCACCGCTTTCGTGACATCCTCCTTCACCACATCCCAGTTCCATTGAAAGAAACGGGCTGGGAATCCGTCGGGACTTGGTGCCTTAAGCGGGCCGATTTGAAATAGGGCATCCCCCACTTCCTCTGGAGTAACAGTCTTGGTCAGGGTTGCATTCATGTCTTCATCAACTAGCGTCAGGTAGCTGTCGAGTAGAGTTTGTGGGTCAACTGTATCATCTCTGGTATATAGGTCCTTGAAAAACTGATTAATTTCGGCCTGTATTTCCTCCATTTCTCTATCCAAGAACCATCCGTACCTTGTAGCTTATGGATTTTATTTTTTTTCCTCCTCCAGGTAGCCTTGCGGTGGAAGAATTCGGTGTTCTTGTCCCCTTCTCTCAGCCAGGCAATTCTAGACCGTTGCTTCCACATGATTTCCTCTCTGAGTAGTAGTTCATCCAGCTCTCCGGTTGTGATCTTGATCTTACATTCAATTTTAGGTGTAACAGTTTGGTTCCACAGCCACTTTAGTCTGCCTCTACACGAACTGATCTTGTTCTGTAGTGAGCAAAAATCTTTCAGTGCCCACGAGCTCAAGGTATTCTACATGTCTCTCAGCTTTGCTACGACATCTTCCATCGATCTGCCTTGTCCTCCCCTCTCCCATGCATTACGGATTGTGTCAGGGAGTGACTCCACTCTTTCCCACATTGCTTCATATCTAAAACTTCTTTTTACCGGCCACTCCTTCCTTTTTCCAAGTCGTAGTAAAACAGGGACATGGTCTGATCTTGCAGAGATGATGTGCTCCACTGTTGCATTCCTGAAGGCCGTGCTCCATTCTGGTGTGGCCACTGCCCTGTCTAGGCGGGCTTTCACATTATCGGACCCGCTCTGTTTGTTGTCGTACGTCCATGCCATACCTTTGTAGCCAATATCATGAAGATTACAATCCGATAGAACCCTTCTGAAGTTTGCCATGTTAGTTTCAGATCTCTTTGCCTTAGAGAAGTGTTCACTCTGCCACATAGTCTCATTAAAGTCCCCGATCACAAGCCACAGTTCAGAGGCATTTGGTCTCAATCTTCTCAGTACATTCCGCATGTGGATTCTCTCATGAGCTTTCGGCTCTCCATAGACAAAAGTTCCCCTCCATCGGGGGCTGTTAGGAGACACACGGATCAACACATCAATATACCTCGGGCCAACGGCAAGTTCTTTTATTTCTACATTTTCATCATAGAAGAGGGCAATACCAGCACTCTTTCCAGTACCGGCATGCTTGATATAGTGCTTGAGGCCTAGCCTCCATCTTAATTTATTGACGTAGTCATCCTTTTGCCGTGTTTCAGAGAGGAAGACTAGTTTGGGTTTGAGCGAATGCACTAGCCCAACTAGCTCACGAACTGTCCGGGGTTGGCCAATCCCCCGGCAGTTCCAGCTCAGGACTGTCATGGCTCCTGGTGTGCGCCATCTTTAGCACCCACCAGGTCGCCGGGAGCCCCAGTTCCGACTGCTTCCTTGTCTTCCTCCTTGCCCTTGCTGCTTGCTTCAGCGTCTGCCTCTGTCCCTTTCTTCTTTTTGTTCTGATCCACCTCATTGTCCTTAGTCGCCCCCTTGATCTTGCTGAAATTCTCTTCATTTTGTTCCCCTCTCTTACCCAGCATCGAGGCAGAAGGAAACACATACTTCCTGCGGCCCTTCACCCCAGCTGGGATCATCTCCTGCCCTGCCTTATCAGTAGCAGTCACATCTCTCTTCTCTTCACCTTCTAGCCCATGCAGCCCCGTCACCACGTGGAGACCAGCATCACCAGCACCCTTAATGAAGTACTAAGGTAATGGGCCAAAGCCTGGAGGGAAGAGTGGTTCACTGCCATTGTCATCCTTAGCTTTTGCTGCGGTGAACTGTCCAGAGTTCACCATCGTCTTCCCAGGTCCTGTTTTCACTGCTGTCTCTTCCACCTCCTTCCCATCCACCTGCATCTGCTTGTTTGGTGCCGCTAATTCAGCTGGGACGGTCTCCTGGATTGGCTTCTCTGCTGTGTTCCCCTTCCTACCCTGCTGATCGTTGTCTCCTTCCTCAGTAACCTTCAGAGCACTCACCGCCGCTATTGCCTCTTGCACCATTGGGTTTGCCATGATTTCTTCAGGGACCGCCATGAGCCTTGCTTTGGCCTGCTTTGGGTAGACATGCACCTCCTTGCCGAACACCTCCTGCCCAAATTGGAGGAACCTGCGAGTTCTGCTGACATTTGGATCCACATATCCCCTTCTACTAGAGCTATGCTTAGCAGGGGAGGCACGCATTGCTGCTGTAAACCTCATCTTTTAGAGGTCAACAGGCAGCTTACAGTTGTGTTGTCCATGCCCTATGAGACCACAGTACCCACAGAATCGAGGCACTCTCTCATACTTAACCTCTAAGCAATAGAAATCGTTCTCTGACTTCTCATGGAAAGTTACATCACTACAGAGAGGCACATCTACATCGTGCTTGATACGGATTCTAATGTAGTCCCCCCAAATTTTACCTTCCTTGTCACAGTCCACAGCCAGGACCTCTCCTAGCTCTGCACCCACCTTCCATGCAACTCTTTCTGACATCATGATGGGAGGAGTGTCGTGAACACGTACCCATATTGGCATGTGAGCGACTTCAACATCAGCCGGTCTCTGGCTACCATCCACTGCCACCATCAGGAAAGCATCTCCCTTGTGAGTCCAGGGGCCGTTGTTGAGGATGTGCCGGCGATCTCCTTCCCGCTCAAACTCCATCAGGTAGCGGTTGTTCTTGAGTGGGGAGTAGGTTAGCCGTCCCCTCAAGCCCCACTTGCTCTTCATCTCTCGGAACAAACCTTCAGTGCCGAAGGCTTGTGGCGACAAGAAGAGGCCCACTGCGATCCAGCGGGTGCGCATTGCCGCCTTCTCCGCAGACAGGTCTAGTTCCACAGCCTCCTTGATCTGCCCGCAGATGATGGCAGGAAGCTTGGGATCAGCAGCATCCCCGACGGCCCCCACTCTGGGCGTCGGGATCATGGCCTCCTCTGGGACAGACAGGGCGTCGATCGCACCCCCATGGCCATGGGATGAGCCACCGTGCAGCACGACCCTTTCCGATCTTCCTCCCTCCGACCGCTTGGGTGGCACCTCACTTTCACTCATGGCGCCCTTGCCCTTGCTCATGAGGCTCTCCATGGACAAGCCGGTGGCAATCGCAGGTGGAGGTCGAGGAATAGTACATGCTACATGCCCTTGATCCTGGGTTTTATACCCCATCGGTGCAGATCCGGTCCTGGCGACTTGCTCTGGCCCTGCAATTGGTATGTGATCTCGTGATATCGCTGTATCAGGGATGGTAATCATCTCCAAATCCTTTTCTCTTCCTCTGTCCGGCGGATCTCCCGGCGGTAATAGTTCCAGCCTATCCTTTCTCCCAATCCACGAGCGCCCCAGATCCCTTCTCAAGCTCTGAATCTTGTCTTTGATTCGATCCATACCCCCCACCTCCGGTTGGCCCCGATTTTCCCCGCCCCGATTCTTAGTTTCCTTCCTTTGGATTTTCCTCATCTCCATCTTCTTGATCGCATTCCTTACCTGCATCCAATCCTTTCTCAATCCTAATGAATCCCAATCGGGGCATATCTCTTCCTTCCTACAGATATCCTCGCCCTTCCTCCGGGAAGGGTGAACTCTCACCGCCGGCGCGGCATTCTCGGGATCTACCCCCGATCGCCTCGCGATCGCCTCGAAAGGGGGAGCGTAAATTGCGGGGCGGTCCATTCTATAAGGAGTTTTCCTGCATTATTAAAATTTAACTAAACTTTATTTTTAGTATTTTATAAGTAAAAAAATTGAGCAAAACAATTTATATGTAAATAACATCTGCTTAGGGAGCCAGCGTTTCTCTCCAGACGGGCCCTTACATACCCAAGCATCTATTCCAGAGAAGGTTTTTGCCTCAAGATTCACCCACTTGGCTGAAAAAGACCTTACAGTAAACCTATACATGGCACGTGGTATTAATTTGGGATGTGGTGGTGTACAAACGCCTCATGGATCCATTTATTTCATTGAAATTTTTTGAACGGGTGTGGCATTTGGTTTGGTTGATTTAGCGTTTTTTGGTTGTGTTTGGCTCAATCTGTTCGTGTGTGTTTGTGTGTGCGTATGTGCTGTCCCTTTCGGCTGTTTGAATGTGGTTTCTTCCTCATGTGCTATCGCTTTCGGTTCTGCCGACGTGGTTGTTTTTTTAGCGTGTGTCACTGTCCATTCTAGCATATGTTTGAAACAGATAGTTCATCACGTTTGCAAAGCATAACCACTGTTAGGTTTGTCCATAATGGTCAAGTTATTAGTTAATATCAGAGTGGTCACAGGTAATAACAAGAGAGAGCTGTTAATGGGATGCGGGACACTAGATCAATCAAACGACTATAAAATACTCATGAATATAAACTGTAGAAAATTCAAGGCAAAAAGAAGAGATGGATTAGCTGATTAATCGAGTTGTTGCATGCATGCAGACTAATTGGGTGAGGCCGCGTGGTAGCAAGCGGACCAATTGGAATTGGCCATTTGATTGCACTTGATTGCAGCTGTCAGGCGACAAAAGGTGTCGGCCGTAGCTATGTGATGAATCTGGGCTGCACAGTTGACTGGCACTTGGTTCCAGATGCATGTCGGGCGGTGCCATGCATCGGGATCGGTCGAACGACGCAGTCCACCAATCGGAAATGCCTGCGAGAGTTGCGTTTGCTTCCAGGAGTAAAGCGACAAGATTTGTGCGCTGATCCATGCAGATCCATGCAGATTTGGGCAGCTCAATAGTAATAGCGTGTGTTTCATCACCATCAGCTAGCGATCCAGGACTTCGTACTAAACTGCTACTAAATTCACAAGAGGGAGCATTTCAATAAATAAAAAAAATCTATCGATGCTTTATAATATCATGCATACATGTATGATGTATCAACAGTTCTTTTTAGTTCTACTTCATACCAAAAAATAAATTTGCAATGTTTGAACAAATATGAAGTATAAAATTATATTATGAAAGGGAATTTTTTGATTTTCAAAACTAATGAACTTGGGCCTGCTTACAACACGTATTCATCAGTTAACTACACTTTTTTGGGGTAATTGCTCTTTCAAATCTCCATAAGAGGGCAAAAACACCACTCTTCTCGAGATGATCTCAGTCAGCTGGATGGGCTCCACACTTCCCGTGCCATTTTATATGTTTTAAATTGCACTTCAGATAGCGTTCACCAGTTAACTGAAACTTATTGTGTTCTAAAATTTAATCCAGGTGGTGTCTTTGGACTAAGGCCACTCTGGAGTGGTAACATTAGCACAACTGATGGTTGGTTTTTTTCCCCTGTTGACATGTATCTCCTTTCTTTTGATGTGAATACATCAATAGAATAAGGGGTTTCTAATATTACTGTCTTACATAGTTCACAGATTATTGAAGCTTTTTGCGGCTATGGAAATCTGACCAGAGACTATTCGGTCTTATCTCTGAATTGAAGATAAGAAGTGTAAATGTTCAGATATGTATGTTACCCCTTTTGTAAACTAATATAGGACCGTTTAGACTACTACTTTAGATCACTAAAGTTGTGATCTAAACGGTCTTATATTAGTTTACAAAGGGATTACCTCCTAACCACTCTTTACAGATTTATTATCTATGAAATGCATCCAAGCAAGTCCTATCTTATCTACAATTACCCCCTTAGATATCTGGAGTTTAGAGCTCACTATCCTTCCAGGTTCTCTACTGGTTGTATTTCCTTGACAACTTCGAGGGAGGAATAAGTACTGTTTGTCATTCTTTGACATGTATAATACAATACTAGAGATGTGAATTGCTGGAGTTCATTTAGTGGAGTATTAGTAGATAAATGATTTCTTTTCTTTGCATTCAACTGGTGTATATGTGTTTAGTCCATTCCCAAATGATTTGTAAAGTTGCCTTAACAACTAAACAACCTTCATGTGTATTGGTACTCTGTTTTTTGGGCAGCTGGAAGAAATCAGTTTATCAATTAACAAATATGAAACGGAGGGAGTAGTTAGTTAGGCATCACAGTGAAGCTTGGCGAAGGGGCATTTTTTTAGGCCTACAACGCTGGATGCACTGTATCAAAGTGGTACCATCCGATGGGCATTCATTTGTCAACTACCACTTTTTTTAGCTGTATCGCGTACCAAAAAATTGAATTGACAATGTCTGAACAAATATGAAGTATAAAGTTATATCATTGAAGAGAATTGTTTTATTTTCAAAACTAATGAAGTTGGATCTGCTTAAAGCACATATTCACGAGTTAACTTCACTTTTTAGGGTAATTGTAATTTAAATACCCACAAGAGGACAAAAACACTACTCTTCTGGAGATCATCTAAATAAGATGGAAGGGCTCCACACTTCCCGTGCCATTTTATGTATTTTAGAATTTACTTCAGAGAGACTTCATCAGTTTGTGCTCTAAATTTTACTTTAGGGAGTGTCTTTGGACTGAGGCCACTTTAGCACAATTAATGGCTGCTTTTCCTCCCCTATGGACATGTACCTCCTTTATCTAGATGTGAATATATCAATAAAACAAGGAATTTTTAATATTACTGTCTGACGGAGTTCACAGATTATTGAAGATTTTTGCAGCTATGGAGGTGAAGAAAATATGGCCCTTAGAAGGCAATAATAAGTTATTAATTTATTTCCCTTATTTCATGATAAATGTTTATTATTCATGCTAGAATTGTATTACGGAAACATAATACATGTGTGAATACATAGACAAACATAGTGTCACTAGTATGCCTCTACTTGACTAGCTCGTTAATCAAAGATGGTTATGTTTCCTAACCATAGACATGAGTTGTCATTTTGATTAACGAGGTCACATCATTAGTTGAATGATCTGATTGACATGACCCATTCCATTAGCTTAGCACCCGATCGTTTAGTATGTTGTTATTGCTTTCTTCATGACTTATACATGTTCCCATGACTATGAGATTTATGCAACTCCCGTTTGCCGGAGGAACACTTTGGTGCTACCAAACGTCAACAACGTAACTGGGTGATTATAAAGGAGCATTACAGGTGTCTCCAAAGGTAGATGTTGGGTTGGCGTATTTCGAGATTAGGATTTGACACTCCGATTGTCGGAGAGGTATCTCTGGGCCCTCCGGTAATGCACATCACATAAGCCTTGCAAGCATTGCAACTAATGAGTTAGTTGCGAGATGATGTATTACGGAACGAGTAAAGAGACTTGCCGGTAACGAGATTGAACTAGGTATTGGATACCGACGATCGAATCTCGGGCAAGTAACATACCGATGACAAAGGGAACAACGTATGTTGTTATGCGGTCTGACCGATAAAGATCTTCATAGAATATGTAAGAGCCAATATGGGCATCCAGGTCCCGCTATTGGTTATTGACCGGAGACGTGTCTCGGTCATGTCTACATTGTTCTCGAACCGTAGGGTCGCACGCTTAAGGTTTCGATGACATTTATATTATGAGTTTATGAGTTTTGATGTACCGAAGGAGTTCGGAGTCCCGGATGAGATCGGGGACATGACGAGGAGTCTCGAAATGGTCGAGACGTAAAGATCGATATATTGAACGACTATATTCGGACATCGGAAAGGTTCCGAGTGATTCGGGTATTTTTCGGAGTACCGGGTAGTTACGGGAGAAGTAATGGGCCTTGATGGGCTTTAGTGGGAAGAGGAAAAAGGCTGCTGCGCCCCCCCTCCCCTCTAGTCCGAATTGGACTAGGGAAAAGGGGGCCGGCCACCTTTCCTACTCCTCCACTTCCTTCTCCCTTCCTCCCCTCTTGATGGACTCCTACTAGGACTTGGAGTCCTAGTAGGACTCCACATCCTGGCCGCACCAAGCCTTGGCCGGCCTCCTCCTCCTCCATCCTTTATATACAGGGGCAGGGGGCACCCCATAGACACACAAGTTGATCCTCGTGATCGTTCCTTAGCCGTGTGCGGTGCCCCCTTCCACCATATTCCACCTCGGTCATATCATAGCGGTGCTTAGGCGAAGCCCTGCGACGGTAGAACATCAAGATCGTCACCACGCCGTCGTGCTGACGGAACTCCTCCCCGAAGCTTTGCTGGATCGGAGCCCGGGGATCGTCATCGAGCTGTACGTGTGCTAAGAACTCGGAGGTGCCGGAGTAACGGTGCTTGGATCGGTCGGATCGGGAAGACGTACGACTACTTCCTCTACGTTGTGTCAACGCTTCCGTTGTTGATCTACAAGGGTACGTAGATCATACTCTCCCCTCTCGTTGCTATGCATCACCATGATCTTGCGTGTGCGTAGGAAATTTTTTGAAATTACTACGTCCCCAACAGTGGTATCAGAGCCTAGGTTTTATATGTTGATTTTATATGCACGAGTAGAATACAAGTGAGTTGTGGGCGATATAAGTCATACTGCCTACCAGCATGTCATACTTTGGTTCAGCGGTATTGTTGGATGAAGCGGCCCAAACCGACATTACGGTACGCTTACGCGAGACCGGTTCTCCCGACGTGCTTTGCACAGAGGTGGCTTGTGGGTGACAGTTTCTCCAACTTTAGTTGAACCAAGTGTGGCTACGCCCGGTCCTTGCGAAGGTTAAAACGGAGTCAAATTGACAAACTATCGTTGTGGTTTTGATGCGTAGGTGAGATTGGTTCTTACTTAAGCCCGTAGCAGCCACGTAAAACTTGCAACAACAAAGTAGAGGACGTCTAACTTGTTTTTGCAGGGCATGTTGTGTGTGATATGGTCAAGACGTGATGAGATATAAGTTGTTGTATGAGATGATCATGTTTTGTTGAAGTTATCAGCAACTGGCAAAATCCTTATGGTTGTCTCTCTATTGCATAAGATGCAAGCGCCCAATAACTGCTTTACTTTATCGCTATGCGATAGCAATAGTTGCAAGAGCAATTGTTGGCGAGACGACCACGTGACGGCACATTGATATAGATCAAGATGATGGAGATCATGGTGTTATGCCGGTGACGATAGAGATCATAACAGTACTTTGGAGATGGAAATCAAAGGCGCAAGATGATGATGGCCATATCATGTCACATATTTTGATTGCATATGATGTTTATCTTTTATACATCTTATTTTGCTTAGTTTGACGGTAGCATTTTAAGATGATCTCTCACTAATTATCAAGAAGTGTTCTCCCTGAGTATGCATCGTTGCGAAAGTTCTTCGTGCTGAGACACCACGTGATGATCGGGTGTGATAGGCTCTACGTTCAAATACAACGGGTGCAAAACAGTTGCACACGCGGAATACTCAGGTTATACTTGATGAGCCAAGCATATACAGATATGGCCTCGGAACACGGAGACCGAAAGGTCGAGCGTGAATCATATAGTAGATATGATCAACATAGTGATGTTCACCAATGAAACTACTCCATCTCACATGATGATCGGACATGGTTTAGTTGATTTGGATCACATGATCACTTAGAGGATTAGAGGGATGTCTATCTAAGTGGGAGTTCTTAAGTAATATGATTAAATTGAACTTAAATTTATCATGAACTTAGTCCTGGTAGTATTTTGCAAATCATGTTGTAGATCAATAGCTCGCGTTGTTGCTTCCCTGTGTTTATTTTGATATGTTCCTAGAGAAAATTGTGTTGAAAGATGTTAGTAGCAAAGATGCGGATTGGATCCGTGGTCTGAGGTTTATCCTCATTGCTGCACAGAAGAATTATGTCCTTGATGCACCGCTAGGTGACGGACCTATTGCAGGAGCAGATGCAGACGTTATGAACGTTTGGCTAGCTCAATCTGATGACTACTTGATAGTTTAGTGCACCATGCTTAATTGCTTAGAATCGGGACTTCAAAGACGTTTTGAACGTCATGGAGCATATGAGATGTTCTAGGAGTTGAAGTTAATATTTCAAGCAAATACTCGAGTTGAGAGATATGAAAGTCTCCAACAAGTTCTATAGCTAAAAGATGGAGGAGAATCGCTCAACTAGTGAGCATGTGCCCAGATTGTCTGAGTACAACAATCGCTTGAATCAAGTGGGAGTTAATCTTCCAGATAAGATAGTGATTGACAGAATTCTCTAGTCACCATCACCAAGTTAGTAGAACTTTGTGATGAACTATGATATGCAAGGGATAACGGAAACGATTCCCAAGCTCTTCGTAATGAGGAAATTGACGAAGGTAGAAATCGAGAAAAACATCAAGTGTTGATGGTAGACAAGACCACTAGTTTCAAGAAAAGGGCAGAGGGAAGAAGGGGAACTTCAAGAAGAACAGCAAGCAAGTTGCTGCTCAAGTGAAGAAGCCAAAGTCTGGTCCTAAGCCTGAGACTAAGTGTTTCTACTGCAAAGAGACTGGTCACTAGAAGCGGAACTACCCCAAGTGATTGGCAGATAAGAAGGATGGCAAAGTGAACATAAGTATATTTGATATACATGTTATTGATGTGTACTTTACTAGTGTTTATAGCAACCCCTCAGTATTTGATACTAGTTCAGTTGCTAAGATTAGTAACTCGAAACGGGAGTTGCAGAATAAACAGAGACTAGTTAAGGGTGAAGTGACGATGTGTGTTGGAAGTGGTTCCAAGATTGATATGATCATCATCGCACACTCCCTATACTTTCGGGATTAGTGTTGAACCTGAATAAGTGTTATTTGGTGTTTGCGTTGAGCATGAATATGATTTGATCATGTTTATTGTAATACGGTTATTCATTTAAGTAAGAGAATAAATTGTTGTTCTGTTTACATGAATAAAACCTTATATGGTTACACACCCAATGAAAATAGTTCGTTGGATCTCGATAGTAGTGATACACATAATCATAATATTGAAACCAAAAGATGCAAAGTTAATAATGATAGTGCAACTTATTTGTGGCACTGCCGTTTAGGTCATATTGGTGTAAAGCGCATGAAGAAACTCCATGCTGATGGGATTTTTAAATCACTTGATTATGAATCACTTGGTGCTTGCGAACCATGCCTTATGGGCAAGATGACTAAAGACTCCGTTCTCCGGAACAATGGAGCGAGCAACTGACTTATTGGAAATAATACATACTGATGTATGCGATCCGATGAGTGTTGAAGCTCGCGGCGGGTATCGTTATTTTCTGACCTTCACATATGATTTGAGCAGATATGGGTATATCTACTTGATGAAACATAAGTCTGAAACATTTGAAAAGTTCAAAGAATTTCAGAGTGAAGTGAAAAATCATCGTGACAAGAAAATAAAAGTTTCTATGATATGATCGCAGAGGTAAAACATTTGAGTTACGAGTTTGGTCTTTAATTAAAACAATGTGAAATAGTTTCACTACTCACGCCACCTGGAACACCATAGTGTAATGGTGTGTCCGAACGTCATAACCATACTTTATTAGATATAGTGCGATCTATGATGTCTCTTACCGATCTACCACTATCGTTTTGGGGTTATGCATTAGAGACAGCTGCATTCACGTTAAATAGGGCACCATCTAAATCCGTTGAGACGACACCGTGTGAACTATGGTTTGGTAAGAAACCTAAGCTGTCGTTTCTTAAAGTTTGGGACTGTAATGCTTATGTGAAAAAGTTTCAACATGATAAGCTCGAATCCAAATCGGAAAAGTAAATCTTCATAGGATATCCAAAGGAAACTGTTGGGTACACCTTCTATCACAAATCCGAAGGCAAGACTTTTGTTGCTAAATTCGGAGTTTTTCTAGAGAAGGAGTTTTCTCGAAAGAAGTGAGTGGGAGGAAAGTATAACTTGATGAGGTAACTGTACCTCCTCCCTTATTGGAAATTAGTACATCACAGAAACCGGTTTCTGTGACACCTACACCAATTAGTGAGGAAGCTAATGATGATGATCATGAAACTTCAGATCAAGTTACTACTGAATCTCGTAGGTATACCAGAGTGAGATCCGCACCAGAGTGGTACGGTAATCCTGTTCTGGAAGTCATGTTACTAGACCATGACGAACTTGCGAACTATGAGGAAGCGATGATGAGCCCAGATTCCGCAAAATGGTTTGAGGCCATGAAATCTGAGATATGATCCATGTATGAGAACAAAGTATGGACTTTGATGGATTTGCCCGATGATCGGCAAACCATAGAAAATAAATGGATCTTCAAGAGGAAGACGGACGCTGATAGTAGTGTTACTGTCTACAAAGCTCGACTTGTCGCAAAAGGTTTTCGGCAAGTTGAAGGTGTTGACTACGATGAGAGTTTCTCACTCGTATCTATGCTTAAGTCTGTCCGAATCATGTTAGCAATTGCCGCATTTTATGAAATCTGGCAAATGGATAAACAAAACTGCATTCCTTAATAGATTTATTAAAGAAGAGTTGTATATGATACAACCAGAAGGTTTTGTCAATCCTAAAGGTACTAACAAAATATGCAAGCTCCAGCGATCTATCTATGGACTGGTGCAAGCATCTCGGAGTTGGAATATACGCTTTGATAAGTTGATTAAAGCATATAGTTTTATACAGACTTGCGGTGAAGCCTGTATTTATGAGAAAGTGAGTGGGAGCACTACAACATTTCTGATAAGTATATGTGAATGACATATTGTTGATCGGAAATAATGTAGAATTATTCTGTAAAGCATAAAAGGAGTGTTTGAAAGGAGTTTTTCAAAGAAAGACTTCGGTGAAGCTGCTTACATATTGAGCTTCAAGATCTATAGAGATAGATCAAGACGCTTGATTAGTTTTTTCAATGAGTACATACCTTGACAAGATTTTGAAGTAGTTCAAAATGGAATAGTCAAAGAAAGAGTTCTTGCCTGTGTTGCAAGGTGTGAAATTGAGTAAGACTCAAAGCCCGACCACGGCAGAAGACAGAAATAGAATGAAAGTCATTCCCTATGCCTCAGCCATAGGTTCTATAAAGTATGCCATGCTGTGTACCAGATCTATTGTATACCCTACACTGTGTTAAGCAAGGGAGTACAATAGTGATCTAAGAGTAGATCACTGGACAGCGGTCAAAATTATCCTTAGTGGAATAAGGAAATATTTCTCAATTATGGAGGTGACAAAAAGGTTCGTCGTAAAAGATTACGTCGATGCAAGTTTTGACACAGATCTGGATGACTCTAAGTCTCAATCTAGATACATATTGAAAGTGGGAGCAATTAGCTAAAGTAGCTCCGTGCAGAGCATTGTTGACATAAATATTTGCAAAATACTTACGGATCTGAATGTGACAGACCCGTTGACTAAATTTCTCTCACAAGCAAAACATGATCACCCTTTGGGTGTTAATCACATAGCGATGTGAACTAGATTATTGAATCTAGTAAACCCTTTGGGTGTTAGTCACATGAAGATGTGAACCAATCACATAAAGATGTGAACTATTGGTGTTAATTACATAGCGATGTGAACTAGATTATTGACTCTAGTGCAAGTGGGAGACTGAAGGAAATATGCCCTAGAGGCAATAATAAAGTTATTATTTATTTCCTTATATCATGATAAATGTTTATTATTCATGCTAGAATTGTATTAACCGGAAACATAATACATGTGTGAATACATAGACAAACAGAGTGTCACTAGTATGCCTCTACTTGACTAGCTCGTTAATCAAAGATGGTTATGTTTCCTAACCATAGACAAAGAGTTGTTATTTGATTAACGAGGTCACATCATTAGTTGAATGATCTGATTGACATGACCCATTCCATTAGCTTAGCACCCGATCGTTTAGTATGTTGCTATTGCTTTCTTCATGACTTATACATGTTCCTATGACTATGAGATTATGCAACTCCCGTTTGCCGGAGGAACACTTTGGGTGCTACCAAATGTCACAACGTAACTGGGTGATTATAAAGGAGCATTACAGGTGTCTCCAAAGGTAGATGTTGGGTTGGCGTATTTCGAGATTAGGATTTGTCACTCCGATTGTCGGAGAGGTATCTCTGGGCCCTCTCGGTAATGCACATCACATAAGCCTTGCAAGCATTGCAACTAATGAGTTAGTTGCGAGATGATGTATTACGGAACGAGTAAAGAGACTTGCCGGTAACGAGATTGAACTAGGTATTGGATACCGACGATCGAATCTCGGGCAAGTAACATACCGATGACAAAGGGAACAACGTATGTTGTTATGCGGTCTGACCGATAAAGATCTTCATAGAATATGTAAGAGCCAATATGGGCATCCAGGTCCCGCTATTGGTTATTGACCGGAGACGTGTCTCGGTCATGTCTACATTGTTCTCGAACCGTAGGGTCCGCACGCTTAAGGTTTCGATGACAGTTATATTATGAGTTTATGAGTTTTGATGTATCGAAGGAGTTCGGAGTCCCAGATGAGATCAGGGACATGACGAGGAGTCTCGAAATGGTCGAGACGTAAAAATCGATATATTGGACGACTATATTCGGACATCGGAAAGGTTCCGAGTGATCCGAGTATTTTTCGGAGTACCGGAGAGTTACGGGAATTCGCCGGGGAGTATATGGGCCTTATTGGGCTTTAGGGGAAAGAGATAGGAGAGGTTGGGCGCCCCCCAAGGCCTAGTCCGAATTGGACTAGGGGGAAGGGCTGCGCCCCCTCCTTCCTTCTCTCCTCTTTTCCCTTGCCTTGACTCCTACTCCTAATACATGGAAGGACTCCTAGTTGGACTAGGAAAGGGGGAATCCTACTTCCGGTGGGAGTAGGACTCCCCTAGGGCGCGCCATAGAGAGGGCCGGCCCTCCCCTCCTCCACTCCTTTATATACGGGGGCAGGGGGCACCCCATAGACACACAAGTTGATCCTCGTGATCGTTCCTTAGCCGTGTGCGGTGCCCCCCTCCACCATATTCCACCTCGGTCATATCATAGCGGTGCTTAGGCGAAGCCCTGCGACGGTAGAACATCAAGATCGTCACCACGCCGTCGTGCTGACGGAACTCCTCCCCGAAGCTTTGCTGGATCGGAGCCCGGGGATCATCATCGAGCTGTACGTGTGCTAAGAACTCGGAGGTGCCGGAGTAACGGTGCTTGGATCGGTCGGATCGGGAAGACGTACGACTACTTCCTCTACGTTGTGTCAACGCTTCCGTTGTTGATCTACAAGGGTACGTAGATCATATTCTCCCCTCTCGTTGCTATGCATCACCATTCCCCAACATGGAGATCTGACCAAACAGTCTTCTATCCTACCTCTGAATTGAAGATGTATTGGGTCTGTATATGAAGTGTAAATATTCAGATATGTATGTTACCTCCTAACTTCTCTTTACAGATTTATTATCTATGAAATGCATGCAAGCAAGTTCTATCTTATAGACAATTACTCTCTTATAGATAAATCCGTTGATTCATGAATTAAATGGCCAGAGATCGGTGCAGTCAAGTGGATTGATACCTGGACTTTAGAGCTCAAAATCCTTCTAACTTCTCTACTGGCTGTATTTTGTTGACAGCTTTGAGAGAAGAACAAGTACTGTTAGTCATTCAATGACATGTATAATTTAAATACTAGAGAAGTGAATTGATAGTTCATTTAGTAGAGTATTAGTAGATGATGGTGTATATCCTGATATGTTTAGTCCGTTCCCAAAATAATTTGTGAAGTAGCCTTAATAATTATAAACCTTCTCTGTATATTAGTACTCAGTTTTTTGGGGAGCTGGAAGAAGCCAGCTTACCATAACATGTGAAAATGAATTTATTTACCTGCAGTGTTGCTTTTATTAGTTGACAAAGTTGTTTGTTAAATACTCCCTCCGTCCAGAAATACTTGTCATCACAATGGAGAAAAGGGGATGTATCTAGATGTATTTTAGTTCTAGATACATCTCCTTTTATCCATTTTGATGACAAGTATTTTTGGACTGAGGGAGTAGTTAGTTAGGCATTACAATGAAGCTTGGCCAAGGGACTTCTGTTGAGGCCTACAAAGCTCGAAGAACTGTAAGTAAAGTGGTGCCTTTTGATGTATATTCATTTGTCGACTAATACCTGGCCATACTAGAGAAGTGCGCACACCCCCCCTAACAGATTCTAAATGTGTACTTGGTGTTGGGGAACGTTGCAGAAAACAAAAATTTTCCTACGGTTTCACCAAGATCCATCTAGGAGTTCATCTAGCAACGAGTGATCGGATTGCATCTACATACCTTTGTAGATCACGCGCGGAAGCGTTTAAAGAATGGGGATGAGGGAGTCGTACTCGACGTGATCTGAATCACCGGAGATCCTAGCGCCGAACGGACGGCACCTCCGCGTTCAACACACGTACGGTTAGCGTGACGTATCCTTCTTCTTGATCCAGCAAGGGGGAAGGAGAGGTTGAGGAAGATGGCTCCAGCAGCAGCACGATGGCGTGGTGGTGATGGAGCTGCAGTACTCCGGCAGGGCTTTGCCAAGCACTATGGAGGAGGAGGAGGTGTTGGAGAGGGAGAGGGAGGCACCAAAGGCAAGGGTGGGAGGTCCTCCCTTCCCCCCAATATATATAGGGGGCCTAGGAGGGGGCGCCGGCCCTAGGAGATGCAATCTCCTAGGGGGGGCGGCGGCCAAGGGAGGAATCCCTCCTCCCCAAGGCACCTAGGAGGTGCCTTCCCCTCCTAGGACTCTTCCTTTAGGGTTTCCCCCACCCTAGGCGCATGGGCCCTAGGGGAAGTGGCGCCCCGGCCCACTTTGGGCTGGATCCCTTCCCACTTCATCCCATGGGGCCCTCCGGGATAGGTGGCCCCACCCGGTGGACCCCCAGGACCCTTCCGGTGGTCCCGGTACAATACCGGTGACCCCGAAACTTGTCCCGATGGCCGAAATAGCACTTCCTATACATAATTATTTACCTCCGGACCATTCCGGAACTCCTCGTGACGTCCGGGATCTCATCCGGGACTCCGAACAACATTCGGGTTACTGCATATACATATCCCTACAACCCTAGCGTCACCGAACCTTAAGTGTGTAGACCCTACGGGTTCGGGAGACATGTAGACATGACCGAGATCGCTCTCTGGTCAATAACCAACAGCGGGATCTGGATACCCATGTTGGCTCCCACATGCTCCTCGATGATCTCATCGGATGAACCACTATGTCGAGGATTCAAGCAACCCCGTATACAATTCCCTTCGTCAATCGGTATGTTACTTGCCTGAGATTCGATCGTCGGTATCCCAATACCTCGTTCAATCTCGTTACCGGCAAGTCACTTTACTCGTACCGTAATGCATGATCCCGTGACCAGACACTTGGTCACTTTGAGCTCATTATGATGATGCATTACCGAGTGGGCCCAATGATACCTCTCCGTCATACGGAGTGACAAATCCCAGTCTTGATCCGTGTCAACCCAACAGACACTTTCGGAGATACCCGTAGTATACCTTTATAGTCACCCAGTTACGTTGTGACGTTTGGCACACCCAAAGCACTCCTACGGTATCCGGGAGTTACACGATCTCATGGTCTAAGGAAAAGATACTTGACATTGGAAAACTCTAGCAAACGAACTATACGATCTTATGCTATGTTAGGATTGGGTCTTGTCCATCACATCATTCTCCTAATGATGTGATCTCGTTATCAATGACATCCAATGTCCATAGTCAGGAAACCATGACTATCTGTTGATCAACGAGCTAGTCAACTAGAGGCTTACTAGGGACATGTTGGTGTCTTTTATTCACACATGTATTACGATTTCCAGATAACACAATTATAGCATGAATAAAGACAATTATCATGAACAAGGAAATATAATAATAATGCTTTTATTATTGCCTCTAGGGCATATTTCCAACACTTGTACGACCTTTAAATACCTGGATGATATTCCACATAAACAAAGCCATATCGTCATTTTAATACAATAAGCAAGCAGGGTCCCATAAAACAAATAGCTACTTTTTTTGCTGTGTAGCAAATTCATTACTTATGGGGGCATCAAGAAGAGCTCTCTGCACAAAGGATTCATTACCTGAGCGAGGCATACAATTCAAGCGGCCTTTCACGGGTTCACATTAACTGATAGCATATAACCACAAGATTTTATTTCTTGAAATATAAGACCGCACCAACCTGTAGAAAGGAAACACGAGTTTTACAGTAGGTAAGTGGCCACTGTGAAAAATTGAAGATAAAACACAACGTGGTCATTCAACAGGTAAAACTGAATTTGAGGTGAAGTCACTAAATTGAGCATTTGTTTCCCCATTGGACATGTTGGAATTTAAAAACATCCAAAAGGAGAAGATAATGCATCAGCCAAACTATCAAAATTAGAGAATCTCTGCCAGGCACAAACAAATGCACCAATCCGTGAACCTAGACAACAATATTAATAAAAGGTTATATTTTTCCAGCGAACAATCTCGGGCTGCCTCGAATTACAAGAATTTTAACTTATGCGGGCATCAAGAAGAGCTCTCTGCACAAAGGATTCATTACCTGAGCGAGGCATACAATCCAAGAGCCCTTTCAACGTTTCACCTTAGATGATATCATATAACCATAAGTTTTATTTCTCAAAATATAGGAGGTGTACCACCCTGCACAAAGGAAACAAGAGTTTTACAAGTGTCCAGTAGCCAGGGTTGCATAACTGTGAGAAATTGATGATAAAACACAATGTGATAATTCAACAGGTAAAACCGAATTTAAGGTAAGCTAACTAAATTGAGCATTTGTTTCCCCATTGGACATGTCAGAATTCACAAACATCCAAAAGGGAAAGATAATGTATCGACCAAACTACCAAAATTAGAAATTCTCTGTCATGTACAACAAATGCACCAACCCATCAACCTAGACAGCAATACTAATAAAAGTTACATTTTTCAAGTAGCCAGGTTGCCTCGAATTACAAGAATTTGATCACTATTCTTACTAAGAAACAAGTAAAGTACTGAAGTAGTACATGTTAGCATCAATCTCATTACTATCCCGAGAAGCTCAATTCAGGCAAAACAAGCCAAGGAAGCACACGACAACCAGAAACAGTGAGTGAAGCAAAGGAACCGAACCTGAGACACCCGAGGAGGAATTCGCCATCTCTGCCACCCAGCCCAAACGATACCCCAGCAGAATTGAGGAGCACGAGGACGATATGCTCACCCCACGAGCAGCTCCATGGATCTTGGCCCTCTCCGTGGCCAGGGCGACGGACTACGATGGCGAGCACGAGTCCATGGAGGGGATCAAGCAGCGCTTCGCGGCGGTGCATGTGTGGCTCGCAGGTCGACTGTGGGCGGTGCGTGTCGGAAGAACTCACGTGTGGTTGCGGCAGTGCACAGCCAGGCGAAGCTCGCGGCGCGACGGCGGCTGGTGCGTGCGTGCGCGTAGTTGCCGTGAGTGGCTACCTGCGGTGTGGCCGCCGCACGACATACGACAGCGCTCGGCCCCTTCGCTGCTCCCGCCACCTCTGTAGCTCATGGTGGCGAGCCGGCGACGTCTCTGCGGCGAGCCAATGCTATCTAAATGATGTGCGGCACAGGAGCAGAGAGAGCATGTCGGGATAATCTTATCTCTTTGGTTATTTTACATTTTAGCACTTATGATTTCCCTTATTCGTAACTAAGTTCTATAGCTTGCATGTTAGTACTTTTCAACACTTCTAAGAGGGCAATGAGGGAATTATGCTTGAATGAAATTTTTTATTTCTACTTTAACTCGCAATTGATTGGTCTGAATCAAATGCATATCATATTGATGCCACCTTTATTTGTCAAAATCATTGTTGGATGCACTGTCGCTAAGCACCTATAGATCACATGAAACAATTTGCAAATGCTTTGCATCATTTCATTGGAGGTACACATCCGGCGGAAGGCTCCACAAGAATGATATAAGCTACAAATGAGTGCAATGTGTCCGGTCTTGCTTGGAAAAAAGGACAATGTATAATTTCCATCTTGCAAAATGAAGCACCCATGCTGATAATAAATGTATACTTTGCAAATTCTTCATGTGCATGTCTTGCTTTCTTTTAACTACAAACACATGCTCATAGAAGTTTGACTACAAACACATACACACATAATGTATCTACGGGGCGCGGCGTGCCGCCGCGCGGGCATGGCTAGTTTAGGCCATTTAGGATGTCCTTGAGGCTAGGTGTTCTTTCGTCTCACTCAAAGCTAGACAAAGACGCGCCGATGCGTTGAGCTTCACAATGTTTTTCTTTCTTGGTTAAATCGCGAGATTTCCGAGCGAGCGTAGGGCGCAATTTTTTACCCGCTGTCGCCGCTGCTACTTCTGGAAGAAGAAGCGTCCGATCTCATCGAATGGAGCGACGCCGCGTTTGTTTATTCGTGTGGCTCGTGTGGTTTCCTTTTGCGGCGAGACAAGCGTCACGCACGCACAAACAAATCACACCGAGATCGAGGGCAACACGTCGACGGATCAGAGATATCGATGCCGATGCACATGGCGGCGACGATGGCGTCCATGCATGCACCACCGCACCGCCACCAAGAGAGCCGCATCCAACTTGTGCTCGATCGCTCGCCAGCGTGCGTGCACCCTGCTGCCGGGCAGGCAGATGACTCGTTGCCGTCACACGCGCCACCCCTTTACACTTGTTTATTGCAGCTTCTTCACCCGCTTTTGGCCTCTTCTTCCTCCGGCATGGGCTCGGTCGAATCGGTTCCATCTACATGGCAGAGCTTCGCGAAGGTACGGCCGGGGGAGCGGCGACGCGTGTCCTCCCTACGTGGCGGCCATACGAGCACCGCCGCGCAACGTGTCTCATAGGTTCTGCCTATAAAGGCCACCTGCTCCAAGCTCCTTACCATACCACAAGAAGCCGATCCACTCCAAGCACAGTCGAGCAGAAGCCTAAAGCGAGTGAGATTTCCCCCTTCCCATTGATTCCAGTTCGTGTTCCAAGAAACCAAAATGGCCTCCAACCAGAACCAGGCCAGCTACCACGCCGGCGAGACCAAGGCCCGCACCGAGGTAACCCTAGTCTCCCTCCTTGGTGTGTAGTGTGCACTCTGCCGCGCGCATGCGCCGTTGCTCCGGCGGTGATCTGAGATGTTCTGTCTGTTGGATGAATTGCAGGAGAAGACCGGGCAGGTGATGGGCGCGACCAAGGACAAGGCGGGGCAGACCACGGAGGCCACGAAGCAGAAGGCCGGCGAGACCACGGAGGCCACGAAGCAGAAGGCCGGCGAGACCACGGAGGCCACGAAGCAGAAGGCCGGCGAGACCACGGAGGCGGCCAAGCAGAGGGCCAGCGAGACGGCCGAGGCCACCAAGCAGAAGGCCGCCGAGGCCAAGGACAAGACGGCGCAGACGGCGCAGGCGGCCAAGGAGAAGACGTACGAGACGGCGCAGTCGGCCAAGGAGCGCGCCGCCCAGGGCAAGGACCAGACCGCCAGCACCCTCGGCGAGAAGACGGAGGCGGCCAGGCAGAAGGCCGCCGAGACCACGGAGGCGGCCAGGCAAAAGGCCGCCGAGGCGACCGAGGCGGCCAAGCAGAAGGCGTCGGAGACGGCGCAGTACACCAAGGAGTCCGCCGTCGCCGGCAAGGACAAGACCGGCAGCGTCCTCCAGCAGGCAGGGGAGACGGTGGTGAACGCCGTGGTGGGCGCCAAGGACGCCGTGGCCAACACGCTGGGCATGGGCGGGGACAACACCAACACCACCAAGGACAACACCACCGGCGCCACCACCAAGGACACCACCACCACCACCAGGAATCACTAGACGCATGTGTTCCCGCTTAATTTGCTTTGCTTTAGTAGTGTTTGGTCATTCGCGGGCCTTCTACATATTTGTATGTTTCCACTCTTTCGTGATTTCAGCTCATTTGGTGTAAAAGTTTGCCTTCGATTTGATGTACTCCTCGTGTCCGGTTCTGTATTAGTACGAGTTATGGTCCATATACTTTGGTGTAAATGGATATCGAGGACACTCGAAGGCGGCAATAAAGTGTAATTTCTTTATTCCGATGGTATACATTC
Organism: Triticum urartu; assembly: GCF_003073215.2. Taxonomy (NCBI): domain Eukaryota; kingdom Viridiplantae; phylum Streptophyta; class Magnoliopsida; order Poales; family Poaceae; genus Triticum; species Triticum urartu. Next base: position 535,036,712 of record NC_053022.1, read on the forward strand.
CTTCCCCTCATTTTTATAAACGCACATCCTACCCTAGGACCCTTCAAAAAGATTAAGCCGGCAAAAGTTACCGTAGACGTAGTCGACCGAAACGTCTTCTCTACACAAGCACCTCGTTGGGCTCGTTACCATACACACTTTGTAGTCGACGGGACGTCTCCTCTTAAGATTTTATGAAGAGATTTTGGTCGATGGGACGTCTCCTCTTAAGATTTTATGAAGAGATTTTGGTCGATGGGACGTCTCCTCTTAAGATTTTATGAAGAGATTTTGGTCGATGGGATGTCTCCTCTTAAGATTTTATAAAGAGATTTTCACTGAACATAAGCATCCAACATCTTCACACTTACCTGGTTGGGTTGGGCTCGTCTCCTCTCACTGAACACAAGCACCGTTGGTGGGCTTGTCTCTTCTCCTAAACGCAAGCATCCTCATCGGGTTAGGTTAGGATACTGCTGTTCATATAACATCAGATTAATCACTCCACAACAGTATTATTAAATGGGTCTGTCTAGGATAGTCATGTCACCAGCATAAAAATATATTATTGAATGGGTCTGTCTAGGATAGTCATGTCACAAGCATAAAAAATATAGAAAATAGTTACATATGATTTGTACAGTGGATGATGTTGTTTTTGTGATCAGGAAAAAAACAATACAACATCTATTCATAAATTACCTTCTCGTAAATTTACTTTAGCGAACGATTCATATAGCCTTTAACATAATTCCTCCGGTTATTATATAGCCTTTAACATAATTCCTTCGGTTAACATTGAATCTTTATTTGGAACATGATTAGCTGGAGTAGATCATATTATCGCGTTGCCTATTTGAATTGAAATATGCACGCTTATTTAGGCTATATGGAACTGCAGAAACAATATGATTTTTAACAGACAACACATTATTTTAAAGTTCTCGCAAGTCATTTTCAGAGTTACGACATGGATCGATACATGGTCCTTGCTCACTCATGAATTCTAGGAAGTATTTGATTACTGGGTGCAACCAATGAGAAATGGTAGCACGGGCTATATTCAACTGATTTGGATGACGGTCTCATAATAGGATAAGAGTTTAGGGTTCTTGTCCTATTATATATACCGGTTGTGGTATTGAGTTGTGTATTTTTTTTTCTTTGCTTCGCTTGCGAGCTGTAATGAATTTAAGACTATATGCTTTTTGAGACTTTTAATAATATGACTGCATGCATCGTTCAGATGTAGAAGCCGGGGACAAGCCTCTTTCTAGAAAAAAAACACCACGAATCTTCATAAAAAGAAAATAAAAAGGAAAAAATGTAGATACTTGCATAAATCTTCAAGATCAATGACATAACACTTAAATGTGCAATACATGAATCTCCAAGAACAATAACACATAAATACTTAATACACAAATCTCCAAGATCGAATGACATAGGACTACTATAGTCGTTACCGAACTGGACCTAGATTTCTAGATGAGAATACGTAAAGCTTGCAAATAGGAAAAGAGTACAAAAAGGGTACAACACAAAACGACTAATTCTGCACTTGTCACTTTTGCCCAAAGATGCACACGCGTGCTCGTATTTTGTGATGGTTTAATATCTCTGGCTTAGTATCTCGGAGGTGATAAACATACACAAAGCTCACATTTTTGCGCCGGTTATATCGAATGTGATAAGCATACACAAAGCTCACAAATACTTTCATGGATAAAACATCTATTTTTTTATGAATACGCAAAGCTTGCAAATAAAAAATACAAGAAAGATACACCACAAAGAAATAGGATATTTTCACTAGATGATCACTATTATTTTGTGAATATGCAAAGCTTGCAAATAAAAAGTGTATAAGAAAGACGACACAAAACACAAAAAGGCTCAAACAGGTCTGCTTCAAGGAGAGAGATATGGCATGCTCGGCCCGAACAAAGCAAAAGACAATTAAATCCTTTTAGCCCAGACTCTAGCCATGGAAGGCAAGGAGCCTCGAGAGTGCCTAGAGATCGGCAAACAGGCTGGAGGAGCCATGAAAGACAAGAGCATCGAGACCACCTAGAGATCAAGTAGGCTGCACATATGCAAGTAGGCTACATAACTTGCCATTGAGATTGCCTACAGACCAGAGACAAATGCCATGAGGAAAGTGTCGGTGAAGTCATACATGACGCCCTAGTTGTCCATGCCTTGAGAGGCAGCCTGAACCAACCTGACATCCAATATCCCTAGATCCATCATCGGAGACGACACATGCAAACAAGACAACACCCTCAAAAAAGAGAGTGATGTGTCGCCGTCATCTAATTTGAAGGGCCGGACCTAGGGTTTCTCCCTATGCTCGAAGAGGGGCGCAGATAAATGTCATGGCAACGCCTGAAGGGGATGACAGTCGCGAGTGTCACCACTACCAGCATCAGCAATCAAGTAAGGATTTATCTCTAATCCGAGTCTGAGCAATCTGATATCCATCAAAAAAAGATCGAAAAAAGATCTAGAGACGAGGAAATCAAGTCGTTGTTCAGAACCGCCACCACAAGAAGGGGAGTTGCGCATGTTGCCGCAAGGTTGCAGTAGCACCACCGGACATGCGTCTTGGACATGGCGGAGGACGAGACAAGGAGGTGGATGGGGTTGGGAGTGTTGGGGAACGTAGTAATTTCAAAAAAATTCCTACGCACACATAGGATCATGGTGATGCATATCAACAAGAGGGGAGAGCGTGTCCACGTACCCTCGTAGACCGAAAGCGGAAGCGTTAGCACAACGCGGTTGATGTAGTCATACGTCTTCACGATCCGACCGACCCAAGTACCAAACACATGACACCTCCGAGTTCAGCACACGTTCAGCTCGATGACGTCCCACGAACTCCGATCCAGCAGAGCTTCACGGGAGAGTGCCGTCAGCACGACGGTGTGATGACGGTGATGATGATACTACCGACACAGGGCTTCGCCTAAGCACCTCTACGATATGATCGAGGTGGATTATGGTGGAGGGGGGCAACGCACACGGTTGGGAGAGATCAACAGATCAACTTGTGTGTCTAGAGGTGCCCCTGCCCCCGTATATAAAGGAGCAAGGAGGGGAGGCCGGCCGGCCCCTGTAGGCGCGCCAGGAGGAGGAGTCCTCCTCCTAGTAGGAGTAGGACTCCCCTCTTTCCTACTCCTACTAGGAGAGGGAAAGGAAGGGGGAGAGGGAGAAGGAAAGGGGGGCGCCGCCCCCCTCTCCTAGTCCAATTCAGACCAGAGGGGGAGGGGCGCGCGGCCTGCCCTAGGCCAGCCCTCTCTCTCTTCACTAAGGCCCATAAGACCCACTATTTCTCCCGTGGGGGGGGAGGGGTTCCGGTAACCCTCCGGCACTCCGGTTTTCTCCGAAACCATCCGGAACACTTCCGATGTCCGAATATAGTCGTTCAATATATCGATCTTTACGTCTCGACCATTTCAAGACTCCTCGTTATGTCCGTGATCATATCCGGGATTCCGAACTACCTTCTGTACATCAAAACACAAAAACTCATAATACCGATCGTCACCGAACTTCAAGCGTGCGGACCCTACGGGTTCGAGAACTATGTAGACATGACCGAGACACGTCTCCGGTCAATAATCAATAGCGGAACCTGGATGCTCATATTGGCTCCTACATATTCTATAGAGATCTTTATCGGTCAAACTGCATAACAACATACGTTGTTCCCTTTGTCATCGGTATGTTACTTGCCCGAGATTCGATCATCGGTATCTCAATACCTAGTTCAATCTCGTTACCGGCAAGTCTCTTTACTCATTCTGTAATACATCATCTCGCAACTAACTCATTAGTTACAATGCTTGCAAGGCTTATAGTGATGTGCATTACCGAGTGGGCCCAGAGATACCTCTCCGACAATCGGGGTGACAAATCCTAATCTTGATCTATACCAACTCAACAAGTACCGTCGGAGACACCTGTAGAGCACCTTTATAATCACCCAGTTACGTTGTGACGTTTGGTAGCACACAAAGTGTTCCTCCGATAATCGGGAGTTGCATAACCTCATAGTCATAGGAACATGTATGAGTCATGAAAAAAGCAATATCAGTAAAATAAACGATCAAGTGCTAAGCTAACGGAATGGGTCAAGTCAATCACATCATTCTCCTAATGATGTGATCCCGTTAATCAAATGACAACTCATGTTTATGGTTAGGAAACCTAACCATCTTTGATTAATGAGCTAGTCAAGTAGAGGCATACTAGTGACACTTTGTTTGTCTATGTATTCACACATGTACTAAGTTTCCGGTTAATACAATTCTAGCATGAATAATAAACATTTATCATGATACGAGGAAATAAATAATAACTTTATTATTGCCTCTAGGGCATATTTTCTTCAGGAAGGTGGCGGGGTGGGGAGGGATAGCGAAGGATGCAACGACAACCGCTGATGTCGAAAAGCCAGGAACTAGAGTTAACGCAGATCTGGGCGGTCGGGGCCAAAGCCACCAGGACGCTAGCGAGCCGAAGAAGCTAGCGAGGACGCAACCTCCGAAACAATTGTGACAGAGCCATGCCAGCAGAGGATGACGACGAGCCATGGATGCTGGAGAACGCATGCCAAGGGCAACCGGGGCCAGAGTCGCACCGGCAAGAGGCCTACCGCGAAGCCTCATGTGTCCAGCTACCAAAGGCGGCCATAACCGGGGAATCACCATGGCGAACCCACCATAGTCCGGCCCATAGCCATGTTTGCAACTCAGAGGGGGGGAAACACCACTGCGGCGCCATCAAAGGGCGATCCAAGCCAACCAAGGAGCTCTGCTGCCGAAATCTCGGGAGTTAGTGCGGTCTTCGACGGCTACTCCTCTGGTGGCGGTGAAATGAGGAGGAGGGAGGGGTAGGTGGCGGCGCAATTTAGGTTTCCCCTGCCACCACTAGATAAGCACCTATTGATATCCTGTCATTTTGGTATTGCACTTGGTCTTGAACCTGGGACGTCACTCATTTGTGTCGTGTACTATGATAGGTTTTTTCTTGATGTCATATCGCAGGCTATCTTTCACTAAGCTTCCCTTTGGCATGGAATTCAAAGTAAGTGAACATTGCTTTACTCTACTCTCCCAAATAAGTATGAAGTGATATTTTCTCTTAGCTCTTTTGAAAAATGTATAGATATCTCACCATCTTCTTTGATAGAAATGCTATTCTTTCTTTTACACCCATTTACTTTTTCATGAAAATAAGCAAGGTCTCTAATTCTTTATACAAGTCACTCTACTGTTCACCTCCTCTTTTATGCTCACACTCTTTCATTTCACAAATTTGGGTCAGTAAAGGATGCAAGTGTTATCCAAAATGAATGAATGTAAATTGTTTGTAGGTGGCTTTTCAAGTCAGCAGTCAAATCCTAGGGCACTTGCTCGAAGCCTCGAATTAGAACAAAAAGGCGATATGAAACCGAAATAGCTTGTTATTCAATAGTTTGCCCTAGTTACCATCGACAACTTGGGCTAAGCCATGGGTCAACACATCCTCCGATAGAAGTAGAAGTCGTTGAATATAGAGTTTTGTGGTATCTCAACAATTAAACCATAGAACTACAAATATTTTCATATGATTGAGGTTCCCTTTCATTATGAATAGCTTCCAGCCACAAGCAAAATCCCAATAGACGTCATCGTCAAAAGACTATTATCTTCCGCCACGTACAGTGTCAACGTATGCATAATCAGAGGAGAAGAAATGTTTTCCTAACAAGAAAGAACACATATTCTAAAACAATGACTAACATAAGGTTGCTGCCCTTGCGAGGATATGAGATTAAAAAAAGAACTTCTATCATTCTCTGAACCAGTTGTCGAACATGTTACATGCGTCACGAAGAGTGTATAAGTTAGAATCACAAACTGTGAACTACTACATCACACGAGCAGAGTTACACTAAAAAACATGACCTTAATGAATTACTCGTGGTGGCAAACTAAATGGCAGTTACTATCATGTCAACCCCGATATGTAAGGTTGTCTATGGTCAAAACTACTTCATGGTTTAAAAGCCACAAGAAGATCTTCAATCAAAGTAACACACAATTGTGTATCTGTGACATCAAATCTTATCTCCCATTCTTCCCATTCTTCCCACTCAAGACTCAACTCGACCATGCCATGATTCTTGCAGTTTTATGATATCTTAATATTCATCTTCAATGGCTTTCAAAGCCGCATCTATCTATTGCCATTTTCTCCTTTAACATGCGCCAACTTTTCGTGTGTCAAACGGTCATCTGCCGTACAACCCTTTCTAGCTCATCGAGGCACAACTTAGAAAATCAAGCAGACTATGTTCCTGCTCTTACAAAATCATAGCCCCTCTGGTCCAAATTAATTGGCACAGTCTCTATACAATAATAGTACTATGTAACTTAATTGACGCAGTCTCTGTACCTCACCGTCACGCTACCCCACCCAATCTCTTTCCTGAACCTGTCTTTACACTGAGGTAATAGCACCCCAGATCCACAAACTTGCATCGAATGTGATGTTTTAGTCCAAAACTTGCAAAATGTGACTGAGGACTCCACAAACTTGACACCCTATGTGATGTTTTGGTCCACAGGCCAGAGGGTGGACTGGTCAGCTGTGGCAATTTTGCACAAAGGCCCCTGGCGTTCACTCGATTCAACCCGCAGTGCTTACCGCCAAATACACATGTACGATGAGATGAACGCCCCAGATCCCAGGACGGGCCGCTACAGTCCCACGTCGTATCGGGGGGCAGCAAGACGCCTAGGTAGATCGATCCCCACCCGGCCACCCCACGCAAAATTAGCAGCCGTGCCCATGCATTCATGCACGCAGATCCGTCCATCCATGGCTTTAGTTAATGTCAATGAACTCCATGCGCATGAATGCATGATGCAGTACTACTACTACCACTACTGTAGATGAGCACGTACTACGCACTCTAGCCAGGTAGCCTTGTCGTGGATTAGGCCTCTCGTGTACGTACGTACGTGCCCAGGCAGGATCTGTGGCGTGGAGGGCTCCATTTTGACACGCAGTTAATAGAGCAAGCATTTGCATGCATGGTCCAACCCTTCGAATTACTCCTACTACTACTCCATGCATGCGTTGCATTGCATTGCCTTGCCGGTAAAAAACGGTCAGGGTTGAAAGCTTAGCAATGCCTGATTTGAAAAGATTCTCGAGTAATGTGAGTTGGGACCTCTCTTGGCTAAAGCTTTGGGCACGCAGTGAATTTTGAACTATCCTCTTGGAGCTAGCTACACACCCCTTTCTATGTGTAATGTGTTGATTAGCTGTAGAGGATATAAGATGTAGCACGAAAAATTAAATGCAAGGAGACAGTAAAAAGATCAAGAACAGGGTAAAAAATAATACTCCCTCCGTTTCTAAATATTTGTCTTTCTAGAGGTTTCAAATGGTGACTACATACGGAGTAAAATGAGTGAATCTACACTCTAAAATATGTCTATATACATTCGTATGTGGTGACCATTTGAAATCTCTAGAAAGACAAATATTTAGGAACGGAGGAAGTACTAACACAAACATTATTTCCTCACTGAAACAGAAAATGGCAGAAAGGCATGCTTGCTTGCAGCACTATAGGAGGAGCACTGCAGGAAAGAAAGTTGAAAGAAAGGCATACGCATGCTTGAGCCAAGCACAAGCATGCTAGGTTGCACAACCTTTGCTAGCTGATCTCAGCACTTTGAGACTATGGACTATACCCTTAAGGTCTTTTTGCTCTCCTTTTTTTTACCTACACACAAATTAATTAAAGGACACTGTTGGTACAGTGCTAGGCTTAGGCTGGTCACCACTCCATGACTCCATGTAGGGATCTCCAAGCTCACCTGCGTCGATCGGTCGTCTACATGAAGTCCACCTCAAAGAGATGCATGTTATTGTTGTTGTTGCCGCCGCCGTGGTTGCTGTTGTTGTTCTGGTCGGAGACCTCGCCGTTGGCCGCCCCGGCAGACGGCAACCCGCTGGAGCACACCGACGAGCACGACAGGATGTTGCTGTTGCCGTTGCCCTTGTTGTTCTGGTGCAGCAGCGAGGTGATGAAGTGCTGCTGCTCCTGATGGTGGTGGTGGAGCTGCATGGCGCTGTTGAGCTGCTGGTGGTGGCCGTCCTTCTCCCGCGGCTCTCCGAGCGTGAGTGTCATCGGCCTCGCCGCAGCCGCCTTGCTCTGGTCGTGCTGCTGCAGGCAGCTGATGGCGCTCGTGTTGGACGAGATGGTCGACTTGGTAGCGCTCAAAGCTGCTCGAATCATACGTAAAAGGAAGAACTAATTAGAGATAGTTAATGGTGATCAATTGCACTGGGTAGGATGCAAATGAAGCAAAGGTGCGTGCATGTTAGCTGTAGCTTACTGTTGTTGTCGCCGTGCTTATCGTTGAATCGAGTGAACGCCAGGGGCCTTTGTGCAAAATTGCCACAGCTGACCGGTCCACCCTCTGGACTGCCACATGTCACGCTGTGAGTGGCTGTGGACCAAAACATTACATAGGGTGTCAAGTTTGTGAAGTCCTAAGTCACATTTTACAAGTTCTAAACTAAAACATCACATTCGGTGCAAGTTTGTGGATCTGGGTGCTATTACCTCCTTTACACTTGTGTTGGTCTCCTACTTGGCCTTCGGCACCGGCATCCGCATGTGTTGGATCGAATCAGAATGCAGCTCGTGATATGGGTGAGCGATCGAGCTTCGCGAAGCTACTTTCTCGCTACGTGGCGGCCATGTACGAGCACCGACGTGCTACGTGTCCCGTTGCATCTGCCTATAAATGCCGCCTGCTCCAATCTCCTTTCCAACACAAGCAGTCGATTCATCCAAGCGAGTTGAGCAATAGCAGTGAGATTTACAGTGATTTCAGTTCTTGTTTGTTCGTGAGACTGTGAGAGACAAGAGAAGATGGCCTCCAACCAGAACCAAGCGAGCTACGCGGCCGGCGAGACAAAGGCCCGCACCGAGGTAACCGTCGTCTCCCGCAGTGCCTAGGTACCACTTCATCGTGCATTCGTGCTCAATGATCTGAAATGCTCTCTTGTTTCTGTAGGAGAAGACCGGGCAGATGGTGGGCATCACCAAGGACAAGGCGGGGCAGGACACGGAGACCACGAAGCAGAAGGCCGGCGAGGCCAAGGACAAGACGGCCCAGACGGCGCAGGCCGCCAAGGACCGCGCCGCCGAGAGCAAGGACCAGACCGGCAGCTACCTCGGCGAGAAGACGGAGGCGGCCAAGCAGAAGGCGTCGGAGACGGCGCAGTACGCGCAGGAGAGGTCCTCCGACGCCGCGCAGTACACCAAGGATTCCGCCGTCGCCGGCAAGGACAAGACCGGGAGCGTGCTCCAGCAGGCCGGCGAGACGGTGGTGAGCGCCGTGGTCGGCGCCAAGGACGCGGTGGCGAACACCCTGGGCATGGGCGGTGACAACACCACCAAGGACACCACCACCACCAGGAATCACTAGACGCATGCGTTGGCGCTTAATTTGCTTTGCTTTAGTCGTGTTTGGTCGTTCGCGGGCCTTCTACATATCTGTATGTTTCCACTCTTTCGTGATTTCAGCTCATTTGGTGTAAAAGTTTGCCTTCGATTTGATGTACTCCTCGTGTCCGGTCCTGTAATGAGTTATAATCGACGTACGACTTCACTCGAAGGCGGCTATAAAGTTGTATGTGATCGAATTTCTTCTATCACGGAATCATTGAAACTTCAAAATCCGTTGTTGCCGGACCAACTGGCTCATATGGTGAGGTTCCCTCTGGAGGAGCCAACCCACTCCAGTTCTCGATGCTTGTATTCTTCTGAATTTATTTCAGGTCTTTTATGATTGGACGTTGCGTCTAAATTTATTTCAGATCTTTTATGATTAGACGTTCCGCCAATAGGAATCTTTTGTCAAATCCGAAGATGTTGTGCTGGCTAAGTGCTTGCAATCATAGTGATGAGTGTGTAAACTTTAAAAAAAAATCATTATCAGTATCTCAGATGTTTTCATAGAAGTGTGTGCGTGTGTTTATAGGAGTGAGTGTATGTACATTCTAAAAATAAAGATGTTGTACCGGTTTAGTACTCCCTTCAGTACTTTTTACTCTACATATTAGAATTCTCTAAAGTCAAACATCACAAAGTTTGACCGTATTTATATGAAAAATATCAACATCTGCCATGCTAAAGTTATATAATATGAAATTTTAAGTCATGACACATCTAGTGATATTGGTTTTAGATTGTGAATGTTGGCATTTTTTTCTACAAAGTTGGTCAAACTTTACAAGGCTTGACTTCGGTCAAATCTTATATGAAAACTAAAAAGGACGGGATGGAGTATATCAAAAAATACTTATAGGAGTGTGTGCATTCCTACTCATAGGAGTGAGTGTGTGTATGTTAAAAAAAATTGTTGCCCGAAGCTTTGTGTTTATTGAGCCTTACTTCTTGCTAGATTGCTCGACAAAAGAAAAGTTCAAGCTTTTTCATTAGATATAAGCATATACACAAAGCCTGCAAATACTTTCATTGATAGCTCATTGATGGATGAGCATTATTTTTGGTGAATACACAAAGCTTGAAAATAAAAAAGAGTACAAGAATGATACAACACAAACGCAAAAAAAGAGATGGTATGCTTGGTTCAAACAAAGCAAAACACAACTAAATGCGTTAAGCCCAAACTCCAGCCATAGAAGGCGAGGAGCCTTGGGAGTGCCTAGAGATCATCACATAGTAGGGTGTAGGAGCCATGGAATGCAAGGAGCATCGAGACTGCCTAGAGATCGATATGTAGACTGTCCAACACAACATCGAGAGTGCCTAGAGATTGGCAAGTAGGCTGCACGACCCGCCATCGAGACTGCCTAGAGACCAAAGACAGAAGCCATGGGGAAATTGGCGGTGAAGTAGTACATGGCACCTCGCATACCCATGCCTTTAGAGGCAGCCGGAATCAACATGACGTCCAATATCTTGAGATCCATTTTTTGACTGAATACTATGAGGCAAAAGCCCCACAGCCCTTTATTAAAACTCAAATAACCAAGGGCCCTTACAAGACAAAAGAGAAGAAAAACTTACCTTTTTTTTTAAGGATACCCTACAAAGGTTGAAAACTCTTAGCTGCAATCGTAGGACAAAATTTCTTGCACATCGCTTGGAGCGGAGCCAAGGTAGCAAAAATCTCCATGGTACTTCACTCTTGAAGCCAGACGGTGGGCAGCTTTGTTCCCGTCCCTACTAATCCACCTCACCACAAAGGAACTGAATCCAGACAGGGCAGCGTTGATGCCCGCAATGAGTGGAAAGAGTCTTGTTTTGTTCGTAGTGCTTGGGGATAATGCATTCGCCACCGATTGACGGTCTACCTCAAGCTGGATTGGCCCGTTGTAGAACAACTTACCTATTTAACAAAGTACAACAACAACTATAAACAGAAACTAACAGAAAGCATTCCCTGTACAATTAGGGTAAGTTGTTGATCCATGCCATGAGAAGTGGTTTCACAGAGGTCTTGAACCTGTGTGAGAGGAGTGTAATATCATGGATGAAATTTTCTCTGAACTAGTTGCCAAACATGTTACATACGCCACGAAGAGTGTATAAGTTGGAAGCTACGCAAGCTATGAACTACTACCTCCGTCCCAAAATATAAGAACGTTTTTGGTACTATGCTAGTGTAGAAAACGTTCTTATATTTTGGGACGGAAGGAGTACATCATACGAGCCGACTTGCACTAAAAGACATATGCTTAATGAATTCGTTGCAGTGACAAAATAAATGACAATTACTATCATGCCAATCTCAGTGTGTAAGGTTGTCTATAGTCAAAACTACTCCATGGTTTCAAAGCCAGAAGAAGATCATCACTCAAAGTGGTAGCGGCACTAGGCTGGACGCACTCCCCATGCTAACAACAGAGCAACAGTGTTGAACAATGCTGATATATCTACAATGAAGAAAGAAACGGCCATCACGCCCCCAGGCCACTGGCTTCGCTTCGTGGGGCTTGACGCCACCATTGACTCAAAGTAACACGCACATGACACCAAATTTGATCTCCCATTTTCTCCACTCAACTTGACCATGCCATGCTTGCAGTCTTCTGATATCTTAATTTCATCTTCAGTGGCTTTCGAAGCTACATCTATCTCGCGCTATTTCCCCTTCAGCGGGCGCCAGCTTCTACGTTCCAGCCCATTGAGGCACAACTTAGAAAATTGAGCAAACTATGGCTCAATTCTTTTGGCCGTTTTTTCGAGAATCTTGAGAATCAGGCCTCCTCCTAAATAGCTAGGAGCATAAAAAGATGATCAAAATTCTGAGAAAATCTATGAGGAAGTTTGATTCTTTAAGATTCTGAGAGAATTAGCCAAAATAAACTAGGCTCATGCTAAAAAAATCTAGGCCTATGTTCCGCTCTTAAAAAATTGTAGTATGATGACAGTTGTTTCCACTTGTGGTAAGAAAGCACGGCATGCACACATAATATTTTATCAGCTCTACCAAACACGCAAGAATAGAAATATATATATGAAATCTTGCAATGAGACTTGGACACGTCGATCAAACAGAAGCTAAGGCTTTGAAAAGATGAAACAGAAGCTAGGGCGCGTGGCCCGCCGACCACCGCATATCGCCTGGTTTGCATTGGACTTCACCGTCGCACTGCCCCACCCAATCTCCTTCCTGAACCTGCCTTTACACTTGTGTTGGTCTCCTACTTGGCCTTGGGCACCGGCATCCGCATGTGTTGGATCGAATCAGCAGCTAGCTCGTGATATGGGTGAGCGATCCAGCTTCGCGAAGCTACTTTGTAGCTACGTGGCGGCCAGGTACGAGCACCGCCGCGCGACGTGTCCCGTTGCTTCTGCCTATATAATGCCGCCTGCTCGAATCTCCTTTCCAACACAAGCAGTCCATCGATTCATCCAAACCAGAGTTGAGCAATACGTACTAGCAGTGAGATTTGGCCCTTCCAATCGAGTGATTTCAGTTCGTGTTTGTTGGTGAGAGAGAAGAGAAGAGAAGAGAAGAGAAGATGGCCTCCAACCAGAACCAGGCGAGCTACGCGGCCGGCGAGACCAAAGCCCGCACCGAGGTAACCGTCGTCTCCCGCAGTGCCTAGGTACCACTTCATCGTGCATTCGTGCTCAATGATCTGAAATGCTCTCTTGTTTCTGTAGGAGAAGACCGGGCAGATGGTGGGCACCACCAAGGACAAGGCGGGGCAGGCCACGGAGGCCACCAAGCAGAAGGCCGGCGAGACGGCCGAGGCCACCAAGCAGAAGGCCGGCGAGACGGCCGAGGCCACCAAGCAGAAGGCCGGCCAGGCCACGGAGGCCACCAAGCAGAAGGCCGGCGAGGCCAAGGACAAGACGGCCCAGACGGCGCAGGCGGCCAAGGACCACGCCGCCGAGAGCAAGGACCAGACCGGCAGCTTCCTCGGCGAGAAGACGGAGGCGGCCAAGCAGAAGGCCGCCGAGACGGCCGAGGCGACAAAGCAGAAGGCATCGGAGACGGCGCAGTACGCGCAGGAGAGGTCCTCCGACGCCGCACAGTACGCCAAGGAGTCCGCCGTCGCCGGCAAGGACAAGACTGGCAACGTGCTCCAGCAGGCCGGCGAGACGGTGGCGAACGCCGTGGCGGGCGCCAAGGACGCCGTGGCGAACACGCTAGGCATGGGCGGTGACAACACCAACACCACCACAGGCGCCACAAAGGACAGCACCACCGAGAAGATCACCAGGGATCACTAGACGCATGCATACGTCCAATCTTTGCTGATTTGCTTCCTTTATTACTCGTTTGGTCCTTTTACATATCTGTATGTTTCCCTCTTGTGATTTCAGCTCGTTTAGTGTAAATTTGCCTTCGATTTGAGGTACTCGATCGTGTCCGGTTCTGTAATGAGTTATAATCCATGTACTTTGGTGTAAATGGATATGTAACGAGGACAGTCGAAGGTGGCAATAATATTAGTTTACGGAGAGAGTATTATTGAAGCTTCAATCCGTTGGTTGTCAGAAGCTTTCTTCACTTCCTATCTGTGCGAGTCCCAAACAGGCTCTACATATTGGTTTCCTTCTGAAAATGCAATTCACGTTTAATCTTATTGATAGCTGCAATTCTTCATGCTTGAAACTAGAAAGGTAGCAACCTGTCAAACCTTCATCTCACCTTATATATTCTTTCTTATATGCTTCAATGCAAGAAAGAATGTCGACGTGCATCGCCCTCGTTGCTAAGTATCAAGCTGACTTTGCAGCTAGTAGCTGTGCAAGCATACCATGCTTAGTTATACATCAACGTTTTGCATTTTGAAGTCATTGCCATAACGTATTTCAGATTATAGAGGTTCCTAAGCTTTGTTGTTGAATTCTATCTCTTCAATAATTATATTTCAAGACTGGGAAAAATAATTGACTAGGAATTTAAGTGTATATGGTGTGTGGTTTATTCATGAGAAAAGGCTGAACTGACGGTCTGTTTATTTCATCTTATTTATTTCCTACGTATGCACATCAGCAGCAGAACGAGCAGCAGAAAGCGTGGTCGATATCAGCTGTGAAAAAGACAGGTCTGCATGGGTTCAAAGTAGAAAATATTCTGGTTTGCTAACATTTCAATGGAGCACAGCTGAGGAAAAATAACTGAATGCCACCCATGTGCTAAATGGAGAACAAAAGTTATTTCAAAACTTGTCATTTACATAATTTGCGGCCAAGAACGCTGTACAATCATGCCTTTTCAATTTCATGTAAGTAGTAAGTACTCAGTTTGTAAGGATAAAACGGTAGCATCAACAGCTTAAGCCAGTCCTACTACTACTGCATGGGCACCGTCGCATCAGTTCTTCCCCTTGGCGAAGAGCCTGGTTCTTTGTCCTGCTTAAAGGCCTTCTTCAGGAAGAATGCCATGGCAAGCTGTGCGCCGAGGTTAGATCGGCCTTTCGACAGACAAACGATGCTTCCAATTAGCAAAAGCCCACTTGCAATCGTTTCCCGTGATGACTTCTTCCCTAGCTGCTTGCAGGGAGAAGTTCCGGATGAAGGTGTGGGAGGAGCAACAGCCGCAGCTGTATTCACTGGAGATCGATTACTTTCATCCACGTTGCTCTGCAAGTCCTGGGGAAACTGATGCACGGAAAAAGATTCATCAGAATGACATTCACACATCATGTGGATACATACATAATTTTAAATTCAAATTCAAAAGAATAGGCTGATACTACTTATAAACATATTCAATATTCAAAACAATTGCATTGCCTGCATTTTTGTATTTTAATCATGGGAGCAAGCAAGAGACAACTTACAATCCATAACAAGCAATAAACTAACATGAATCGACAAACTAGTAAGAAGCACTAACCTTCTTGGTAAGTCTTCGCATGGTCGAAATTGATATCGACGGACCACGCTGCTGAGGATACCGGCGTAAAGCATTGTTCATCTTACAAATATAATTCCAGATGCCCTTGGAAAAGGCCAGCTTTGCCATCTCGATGTTCATGCCATTGTCTTCATGGTGCAGCACGGTGATTTCACATGCGTCTCTTCCAGGGACTATAAGGTAAATTGTAGGTGTAAAATTACCAACAGGCCACATAGATGATATAACTACCCCGTTCCAAAACTGATGACCCTAGAAAGTGTGCAATAAAATTTCTCTAACAGTTACTATTTATATGTAAAAGGATTAATGAGTGAAAATACTAACATCATTACATTTGTCATGAAATATTTTCATAATTATGTATGCTTTTAGCTTTCTTTGCTAACATATTCATATAAGAAATAACGAGCTAAATTGCATCTTCAAAACTCTGTCCATGTGTACAACGTCATGTAGTAAGATATATCCAGAAAACATACCCCCCCCCCCCTGTTCCAACATAGTGTTTACAGTATTATTTGGTTTTACTGATGTTGATATTTTCCTCTATGAACTTGATCAAGCTTTACGAAGCTTGACTTCTGAAAAAATCTATACGCGCTATGTTTTGGAATGGAGAGTACTTGGTAGATGAATTTACTGCACATTTCAAGCAAATAATAATACACAAGGATTGGCAAGATATAAATCAAACAGATAATTATAAGCCAATTTTGAAAAGGTATAAGATGGCACTTTCTATTCGTTCCAACTTCCAATTTCTATCAGAGTGGCACATATCAGGTCATACAGGAAATTAACTCAATGGGTACAGAAATATACTACTCAGTAAAACTCAGTACACATAGCATTTCCAACTTCCGAGTTCTATTTGTTTTGAGTTCCTATCAAACGTGCGCATAGCATTCAGTACAACTCAATGGATACAGAAATATTACAAAACCTCGGGTTCTTTTATTAGACAAAGTACAAGTCAATCCAATCCACATATTGATAAAGATACAAAGTTGTGCTCTGAAAACTGATATAGTAGTTGCATTTGAATCTGAAAACTATGTATAAATTTATATCTTATGGGAATTATATAGGCTGATATTTCCTGTTGTAACACAAGTTAGTCACATAATAGCATTCACTCAACGTCATTCTATATGCCACTTTTTAAAAAGCGACCATCACCACAAAACGAGTTACTGAAAGAAGATAGTTTAGTCTAATCTAAGCTAAATAAATACCAGACAGAAGGCCTTGTATCAATCTTCACTTACCTTTCCTAATACACCACCCCGATCTCAGAAGTCGTACTCGAACAAATTTTCTTTGTCTTGGCGCAAGAGAGTGCTCACATTCCTGCCAGGATAAACTAATTAAACAAGGCGATCAGATAATTTTACAATAGCAACGTCATTCTCGTTCAGACTGCATATGGAGCAACTCAAGTGTAAACTGAGTGACAGCTTTTTTTTTAAATGGCAGCTCAATATTATTTCAAGTGACTAATGTTTTCTGGTTGAATTTCATTCAGGTGAGTTTTTTTTCAACATCAGTTGATGCAATTTTATGTTTTTTTTGTTTCAAGTGATTTATGTTTATTTGGTTCAACCTTAGTTCAAGTGATTTCAAATTTTTGTTTGTTCAACATTAGTTCGAGTGATTTCATGTTTATTTGGTTCAACCTTAGTTCAAGTGATTGTAATTTTTTGGTTCAACCTTAGTTCATGTGATTGTATTTTTTTGGTTCAACCTTAGTTCAAGTGATTTTATGTTATCTATATAATGGGCATAACATTATTGCTATAATATGTATGTATGCAGTCACATCACTGAATTTTCAAGCATAAGAGTTGAATCTTGAATTTCAGGTTAGAATAGAACATTTTAGATGTAACTGTGGTTCCATCAACTTCATTCTGTAATTACTCCAGGAACATTGCTACGTTCTAGGTGAAACAGGACAAGCAAATATTATTTCAGGAGAAAACTGAACCCTTCATGATTAGGATAACTGTACATGAATGTATGTAGAGTGAGTAAATTTCTGCATCCGTACAAAAACCAACAATATCACAACTGTAGATAAATCGATATCTGATGAAAAGATGTCATATATATCACTGATGCACAGTTGTGTGAAACTGGAAGTGAATAGTTTATGCAAGAGGCAGGCAGGGTGAGGGAGGTGTGACTAACCTTTACCAAGCAATAGAAAGAGTTCTCATCTGATGCCCAAACTCGCCATGCCAATATGTACTCCCTTGGTGTTAAAAGAGGGAACTTCTTAACCGTACGCCCTATCTCAATTCCGCTATTTTCATCACACTGTAGCTGCTCATGCTTTATCACAGTGTTATCCCACTCCATCCTGTACTCATTATCCATGTAAAAGTCCCTCAAAAGCTCTGTTGAGCATCCCTCATAAGTTGTCACACTAAGATATCTAGGTGTGCCATCCTGCATTTGAGAACATCACGATACATAAATAAAATTCATAAGCTAGACACTGCACCCAATCATGGCAAACTCTTGTTCAGAATCCAGAAACAACCCATAGGCCCTTTGAAATTCCATTTTATCAGTAATTAGTGATTAACTCTTGCAACCATTATGAGTTCTAACTAATTGCAAAGCCTCAATTTCATGTAAAGAAAACAGATAAAGTTCGAATTCACTGGGGAAAAAACATAACAATTATTCAAAAAATTGTCTGCAGCCATCTTTGAGAATATTACTAGTGGTCGGGTGGTGGGCGACTACCAACAATTACCAGTCGATGGGTCGAGCGAAATGCAAATCCTTGTCTGACTAAACCCCTGAATTAATCACAACGAGCCCGTGCCATGATGTATGTGGTACAAATCTTAACGTGCTTCTAGCCTAGGATAGTAGGATCTCTAGGCTGAACCCAAGAACAATAGCCAAACTCTGGCACATATTTATGTGTAAGATGAGAATGAACACAAATCAATGAGAAACAGGGGAGCGCTGGTACCGCGGTCCTCTCGCACCACGCCTTGTAGGAGACGGCGTCGTTCCCCTTGGCGATGACGGGGTCCCAGCCCTCGAGCTCCGGCTGGCGGGCGCCGACCCCCAGGCTGCCCACCAGCTGCCTCAGATCGTCCTCCGTCACGAGGCCCTCCACCCTGCGCTCCAACACAAACGCCCCCATCCGATCAAATCAATCACACGATTCCGACCAAGGGGCAAGGAAGCGGATATCTGACCGACCCTGAGCTGGAGCCGGACCCGGAGGAGGGTGGGGCGGGGGCGGGCGCCGCGGGGGCGTCCTCCTGCTGCCGGGCGAGGCGGGCCCGCCCCCGGCGGCGGCGGCGGACGAGGAGGACGGAGAGGTGGGCGACGAGGAGCAGGAGGAGCGCGGCGGCGGTGGCCCAGCCGCCGGCCCCGCGCGCGGCGGGGCGCCAGAGCTCGGCGGCGCCGAGGAGGGCCTCCAGCGGCGGCATGGGATGGGATGGGATGGGTGGCGCGCGCGCTCGGGCCGGGCGGACGGCCTTGTTGCGGGGGTTCCCCTCCCCTGCCTGCCTGCCTGCCTCGTTCCTTCCGTGACGGGGGAGAAAGCGAGGAGGCTAAAAGGGGGGAAATAATAATAGTCGGAGCAAAATAGGGGAAAAGGGAGAGGCGGGTGGCTCCGCTCGGACGGTCGCCGCAAGTTTTGTGATGGCCATGGGCTGGGTTTATGCCCCCCCTTTTTTTTCCCTGGGTTCAGACCTTGAGTGTGGTGGCTCAGAATGAACTTTGAGTGGGTTGCAAGAAATGGGCCACATGAATCTCCTCCTTTTTCTTGCTGGATGAGTGTGATGTGGTTGAATCTTGGTGGTGGCCTTGGATAAGATGCGCGGCATGGTCTCGCTGGATGTGTGATGTATCCTCTCGTATTATTATTTAACTGGTTTTATGAATTATAGGAGAAGAAAAGATAAGGACTTGCAAGAGAATATTTTGGCACGGAGCGGAGTTTTATTCCGTTACTTGTAATGTCATGGCACCTCTTGTTTTCATCTACGGTTTTCATTAGGAGAAAACAACTGGTTCATACAGACTACTAGCAGAAAAAGAAAACAGAAGGCCCGAAGGCAGTGATATCACCGGACCAAGTGAACAGATGAGCAACATAGCACAACACCTGCCAACAGCAAAGTACCATTACAATGACGCAACTTAAAGCATAAAACGTTTCTAGGAACAAGCTAACTAGTTTTATGACTTCCAAAAGATTAGACGATATAGATGCAAATGTTTTATTTAGATAATGAATGTACATGTTCATTGAAGAGTTTCATTCCCATATGGTGTATGTATGTTGTCTCGGTGGCCATGTAAATATGATACCATGTAACTGCATTTACTTTTTCTTCGAGAGAGTTGGATATGGCGTCTTTCGGTTGTAGTTCTTTGATTTATTTTACACATAGGAGTTCAAAATCCTGGAGGGGAACCTACTACCCAGAGGATACATGTCATCAAAGAGATTTTTTAAGCCAGGGCTAATTATTACCTCGAATGATATTAATCTTATGCAACAACATCACTCCAGGTAATGCTATTTGGATGTTTAGTTTGTGCACACATTATAATATTATGTATGTATGTATGTTAGGATGGCAAATGGCAGGTTTTAAAATTTCTATATTATGCACCACATTTTTGCGCAAGAAGATATGTACATCATAGTCTCGTGCATCTACCGACTCATGGAACCTATGGTGCACCCCACAGAGCCCAAATGATGGAGCAGAGTTTCCTTTATGGGCGGATTATGAGGGAGCAAAGTTACAAAGCTTGGATGTCTAGCAGGCCTCGTCATAGAGCCGAATCAGAGGCACTAGCTTGGTGACTTGCTTTACCTTGTATAGGTAGCTTACCTTGTCATGTGGGATTGTATCAGATAGTTGCATGTTTAGAGAACTAACTTTATCATATTTATCCCTAACCTTATAAATAAAAGTTGAAAACTCATAGTCGTTTATTCCCACCCCTTCTCCTAGTTGACATCTTTGATCCTTTCAGTACGCCCCAACCATCCGTCCTACCACGACATGGCAATATCATGTACGCCTTGAGGCCTTTGCTTCAACTTTTATACGAGGGAATGATATTTGGTCCGATGGAGCTTCCTTGTGAGCATGGGCGGATTCAGGCCCCAGGCAGAAGGGGCGGGCGACCTGGGGCGTGAGGACGGTCTCCTTTGTATTTTTAAGACTATACCTACAGTATAACGCTACAGTCAACATAGCTGCCTGGGCCTTGGCCCAGTTCGCCTGGGGCCTGGCCCATTCCTGGGTCCGCCACTGCTTGTGAGAAGTGAGGTACATGCAAGAAATGATCCTTGACAAGCGAGGAGTGGGGTGCTCAACTCAATTTTTGCTCTAGAGGTTTCCGTGTTTTCCTAATCGAGAATTTGAAAGCAATATTAATATATCTGTTAGTCAGTATCATTTGTATTTCTCTATAAAGAAATACTCTAGAAGGATATTAAAGTATACAGACAAACACATACACACACACCATAATTTATGGAGTTGTGAAAATATTAAAATAACAATTCAAATACGCGTGCAATTTTTTCATTTAAGGAAATCACATTTAAGAGATTTCTTTCACGATCTTCTTACGGCAAATGTCTATAAAATGACAAAACTGGCATAACTTAATACTATTTACATCTAGCGCAATTGAAGTGTGGTTTGTTATTATATACAGTAAAATTATATACCAAAAACATATAATTAATAATTTGTCATTATTATTATGTGGTTACCTAGGCTAACTAAGTATTTAAAAAATATACATATGTCATTGTGGTATGCTAAAAAATGAATTATAAAGAAGTATAAAATTTTAACTATAAATAAAGCAAGGTGTGTTTCTCCAATTTTTTCATCCGTCCATCGTCAAAAAGATATTTTTTTTATCCGAGGTGCTTTTAAATTTTTGTGCGTCTATCTGCTACAAAAGAAAAAAGGTGGGTCCAGAATTCCGTAATTGAGTGCTTTGGCCCAATGAATCTAGCCCACTTATGCTTGCCCACGCAGTTGGAAAAAACTTATTTGTCGCATGGAGCGATAAATAACCGAAGTTTCCCACAGGGCGCCTAAGACTGGGCCGGCACAGGAGGCAGGCACAATCCTGAGATGGAGACGAACCCGAAGGAAAAAGGCACCAGTTGGGTGTCACCACCACGCCGACCAACCCCACTACTATCAAGATTTCACGTGTCAAACATGTCCAACGAGAAGACCATAACCTCTTGCTCTGTCACCTACCACCGTGGAGACTCTTTTTTGGATGACACATCAATTATCTTTCCCGTTGCTTCTCGCAAAAAAATTTATCTCTCGTGTAGCAATGCACGAACATATATGCTAATAAAAGTTTAATACAAATTATATTTAGAGTTAATTACATTTTTGGTACATAAACTTGCACTCCATGTACAAATTCGTACATTAACTTGAAAAATGACACAAAGCAGCCTGCTTGTGTTTCAGATATATTTAACTACATTTCCGTTTGTTCCCATTAATACTCCATTAAACACCGCACACCAGTTGACACATGCTCCATACTTACGTGTGGGCCCCACATGTAAGTAGCAATGAAAGAAAGAGGAACATGATTAAAACTAATGTAGCTAGTCGAATTCGGACTCGGGGCGTCGGCTGGTATGAAGAAAGTGCTAGCCACTGCGCTCGCTAATCACTTCCGCTAGGTTGGTAGATATCTATGTTATTTGTTTCATTTACAATAATAATTGATTTGAACCCAAATTACGTGCTGCATGAGGGTTTCAACAAGTTTTTTTTCTTTGTTTCATTTTTTCTCTCGAGGGACCTAAAAATTGGTTTCCTGGAAATCTTTAAAAAATTGTATTTTTTCATTTTAAATTTAAAAACCCTGTCGCCCATTCTAGGGATCAGCTCGCCATGTTTATTTTAAAATAATAATTTATTTAATCTCCTATCTAAAAAACGGTATCACCCATTCTAGGGATCAGCTCGCCATGTTTATTTTAAAAACAACAATTTATTTAATCCCTATCTAACAAACTATGCCGCCCGTTCTAGGGATCAGCTCGTCATGTTTGTATGAGAAGGGTCTGGGTTCGAGAAGTCCCTAACGCACCTCGTCCTTTTTTAAAGAGTTATTCAATTTTAAAAAAAGTCTAGGCTTTTGCATATGAGTGATACGTCTCCAACGTATCTATTATTCATAAAGTATGCATGCCATGTTTACAGTAATTTTATATGGTTTTGGTATGATTTGATTAGAAATAATCCGGACTAACGTTGTTTTCAGCAGAACTACCGTGCTGTCGTTTTTGTGCAGAAATAAAAGTTCTCGGAATGAGCTAGAAATTTACAGTGATTTTTTATGGACCAAAAGAGACCCTTGAAGCACCGGAGCTGGGCCAGAAGAGTCCCGAGGAGGCCACAAGCCTCTAGGACGCGCCCTAGGGGGCGCCCTGAGAGCTTCTGGGCCCTTTGGGCACCCCCTGACTTGTTTCCAACGCCAAAAATTCTTACAAATATAGAAACATCTGAAAAGAACCCTAGATCAGAATTTCCGCCACCATAAGCCTATGTAGCCACGAAAAACCAATTGGGAACCCATTCTGGCACCCTGCCAGAGGTGGAAACCATCATCGGAGGCCATCTTCATCATCATGGCGGTCTCCATGATGAGGAGGGAGTAATTCACCCTCGAGGCTAAGGGTATATACTAGTAGCTATGTGTTTATTCTCTCTCTCTCTCTCTCTCTCTCTCTCTCGTGTTCTTGATTTGGCACGATCTTGATGTACCGCTAGCTTTGTTACTATAGTTGAATCATATGGTGTTTCTCCACCTTAACCTTCTTGTGATGAATTGAGTCTTGCTCTTTGAGGTTTCATTATGTTGGATTGAGTATTCGATTTGAGAACACTTGATGTATGTCTTGGGATGGGATTTTTGTGGTGACAATGGGATGTTCTATTGATTCATTTGATGTATGTTTTGGTACTCAACTTGCGGATTCTCAATGTGACATTGGGGTAATCTATGCATAGGGGTTGGTGCATGTTTTCGTCCTACGTTCTCCGATAGAAACATTGGAGTGATTCTTTATTGCATGTTGAGAGATTGTTATATAATCCAATTATGTTATTATTGTTGAGAGAATTTGCACTAGTGAAAGTATGAACCTAGGCCTTGTTTTCAAGCATTGCAATACCATTTTTGCTCACTTTTGATACTAGTCACCTTGCTGTTTTTATATTTTCAGATTACAAAAACCTATATCTACTATCCATATTACGCTTGTATCACCATCTCTTCGGCGAACTAGTACACCTATACAATTTACCATTATATTGGATGTGTTGGGAACACAAGAGACTCTTTATTATTTGGTTGCAGGGTTGTTTGAGAGAGATCATTTTCGTCCTACGCCTCTCACGGATTGATAAATCTTAGGTCATCCACTTAAGAAAAAATTGCTACTATCGTACAAAACTCTGCGCTTGGAGGCCTAACACGAGTCTACAAGAAGAAGGTTGCGTAGTAGACATCAATGAGCTGTTATGATTCACGCCTTATCACTTCGAGAAAATTGCCATGTGAAAACATGTGCATATGAGCATATGACATTTGGAATTCCATGAATTTATTTATTTTTGAACGATATCAAAAACATTTGGGGCTCACAGAAATTTTCATAACCGGTCGACGAAAAAAAGCGGTGATGACAAACGGACTCACACAGTAAACCCCGTGCAATACACATTTTAGGTTCATTAAATCAATTTTCATGAAATATAAATAACGGCATATATCTAGCATTAACAAGACATAGCAGGTGGTGCAGTGGCTATTGCCTGATGCGTGCAACGCGGCGTCTTGAGTTTGAATCCTAAAAAAATATCACTTCAAATTTTTGAATGGATAAAAAAATACCAAAATAGAGAAGGAAAAAAAACCTTGTTGAAACCATCGTGCGACACGTATTTTGTGCCTATGGCAGACAATACAAATAGTATAGATATCTAACAATTTGCACAAGATACTAGCTGGTGCAGTGGCTAGCACTTTGTGTGTTTGAGGTGATGCCCTGAGTTTGAAACTGGTTGGGTGCATTACTTTTTCAAATTGCAGGGTCGATTTGTGTCATTTTTCAAGTTTATGTATGAAACTGTACATCGAATGCAAGTTTATGTGTCATAAGTGTAATTAACTCTTATATTTATTTTAACTCATCATGAAAGTTGGACTATCCTTGAGTGTGGTAATGTCTATTGATGTAGAACAAAATGTCCATGAACATTAGCAAATTGCTAAAATCGATAAGTATTAGTGATGTTTTGTTGAGCATGATACATGTTGAGAAATGTAAGATAAACGCATCTCCAGTTTTACTACAACTGAGAGGGAAACAAAGGTATTATTTGGACGCGGGAGATTGGGCTACGTTTATTTATAAAATTATCTATTGTTTTTGAGCTTGGGTACCCAAGATCCAACTAAGACCCTAGAAAGATATTGAGAATGGTATTGTATTTTAATATAATCTTAGAAGGTGGATGATGTCTACTACGCAACCTTCTTCTTGTAGACGTTGTTGGGCCTCCAAGTGCAGAGGTTTGTAGGACAATAGCAAATTTCCCTCAAGTGGATGACCTAAGGTTTATCAATCCGTAGGAGGCGTAGGATGAAGATGGTCTCTCTCAAGCAACCCTGCAACCAAATAATAAAGAGTCTCTTGTGTCCCCAACACACCCAATACAATGCTAAATTGTATAGGTGCACTAGTTCGGCGAAGAGATGGTGATACAAGTGGTATATGGATAGTAGATAAAGGTTTTTGTAATATGAAAATATAAAAACAGCAAGGTAACTAATGATAAAAGTGAGCACAAACGGTATTGTAATGCGTTGAAACAAGGCCTAGGGTTCATACTTTCGCTAGTGCAAGTTCCCTCAACAATAATAACATAATTGGATCACATAACTATCCTTCAATATGCAACAAAGAGTCACTCCAAAGTCACTAATACCGGAGAACAAACGAAGAGATTATGGTAGGGTACGAAACCACCTCAAAGTTATTCTTTTCAATCAATCCGTTGGGTTATTCCTATAAGTGTCACAAACAGCCCTAGAGTTCGTACTAGAATAACACCTTAAGACACAAATCAACCAAAACCCTAATGTCACCTAGATACTCCAATGTCACCTCAAGTATCCGCGGGAATGATTATACGATATGCATCACACAATCTCAGATTCATCTATTCAACTAACACATTGAACCTCAAAGAGTGCCCCAAAGTTTCTACCGGAGAGTAAGACGAAAACATGTGCCAACCCCTATGTATAGATTCCCAAGGTCACGGAACCCGCAAGTTGATCACCAAAACATACATCAAGTGGATCAATAGAATACCCCATTGTCACCACGGGTATCCCACGCAAGACATACATCAAGTGTTCTCGAATCCTCAAAGACTCAATCCGATAAGATAACTTCAAAGGAAAAACTCAATCCATTACAAGAGAGTAGAGGGCGAGAAACATCATAAGATCCAACTATAATAGCAAAGCTCACGATACATCAAGATCGTAACACCTCAAGAACACGAGAGAGAGAGAGAGAGAGATCAAACACATAGCTACTGGTACATACCCTCAGCCATGAGGGAGAACTACTCCCTCCTCGTCATGGAGAGCACCTGGATGATGAAGAAGGCCACCGGAGAAGGATTCCCCCTCCGGCAGGGTGCCGGAACGAGTCTAGATTGGTTTTTGGTGGCTAGGGAGGCTTCTGGCGGCGGAACTCCCGGTCTATTGTGCTCCCCGATGTTTTTAGGGTATATGGGTATATATGGGAGGAAGAAATACGTCGGTGGACCTCCGGGCTGTCCACGAGGTAGGGAGGCGCGCCCCCACCCTCGTGGGCAGCCCGGTACTCTCCTGGTCCATCTCCGATACTCCGTGGGCTTCTTGTGGTCCAAAAATAAGTTCCGTGAAGTTTCAGGTCAATTGGACTCTGTTTGATTTTCCTTTTCTGTGATACTCTAAAACAATGAAAAAACAGAAACTGGCACTGGGCTCTGGGTTAATAGGTTAGTCCCAAAAATAATATAAAAGTGTTTAATAAAGCCCATAAACATCCAAAACAGATAATATAATAGCATGGAACAATCAAAAATTATAGATACGTTGGAGACATATCAGCATCCCCAAGCTTAATTCCTGCTCGTCCTCGAGTAGGTAAATGATAAAAACGGAATTTTTGATGTGGAATACTAACTAACATATTTATCCATGTAATTCTTCTTAATTGTGGTATGAATATTCAGATCTGAAAGATTCAAGATAAAGTTCAATATTGACATAAAAATAATAATACTTCAAGCATACTAACTAAGCAATTATGTCCTCTCAAAATAACATGGCCAAAGAAAGTTCATCCCTACAAAATCATATAGTTTAGTCATATGCTCCATTTTCGTCACAAAAGAATGCTTTCATCATGCACAACCCCGATGACAAGCCAAGAAATTGTTTCATACTTTAGTAATCTCAAACTTTTTTCAACTTTCACGCAATACATGAGCATGAGCCATGGATATAGCACTATGGGTGGAATAGAATATAATGAGGGGGTTATGTGGAGAAGACAAAAAGGAGAAAGTCTCACATCAACGCGGCTAATCAATGGGCTAGGGAGATGCCCATCAATTGATGTCAATGCAAGGAGTAGGATTGCCATGCAACGGATGCACTAGAGCTATAAATATATGAAAGCTCAACAAAAGAAACTAAGTGGGTGTGCATCCAACTTGCTTGCTCACGAAGACCTAGGGCACTTGAGGAGGCCCATTGTTGGAATAGACAAGCCAAGTTCTATAATGAAAAATTCCCACTAGTATATGAAAGTGACAAAACAAGAGACTCTCTATAATGAAGATCATGGTGCTACTTTGAAGCACAAGTGTGGAAAAAAGGATAGTAGCATTGTCCCATTTGTATTTTTTTATTCGGCCTTTCCCCTTTTTTTGGCCTTTCTTTTTTTATTTGGCCTTTCTCTTTTTTTATTGGGACAATGCTCTATTAAATGATGATCATCACACTTCTATTTATTTACAACTCGATACTAGAACAAGGTATGGCTCTATATGAACGCCTCCGGCGGTGTACCGGGATATGCAATGAACCAAGAGTGACATGTATGAAAGAATTATGAACGGTGGCTTTGCCACAAATACTATGTCAACTACATGATTGATGACCCACGAGTATAGGGGATCTATTGTAGTCCTTTTGATAAGTAAGAGTGTCGAACCCAACGAGGAGCAGAAGGAAATGATAAGCGGTTTTCAGCAAGGTATTCTCTGCAAGCACTGAAATAATAGGTACAGATAGTTTTGTGATAGGATAATTTGTAACGAGTAACAAGTGACAAAAGTAAATAAAGTGCAGCAAGGTGGCCCAATCCTTTTTGTAGCAAAAGACAAGCCTGGACAAACTCTTATATAGAGAAAAGCGCTCCCGAGGACACATGGGAATATCGTCAAGCTAGTTTTCATCACGATCATATGATTCGCGTTCGGTACTTTGATAATTTGGTATGTGGGTGGACC